>NW_015387989.1:76996-83880 GCF_001527695.2 Protobothrops mucrosquamatus | reverse complement strand
TACCAGCCAGGAGGGACACGGATCTAATAAACATGTGGTTGCATTCAGCCTCCCCAAGACCCTGTCCACATCTTCAGGAGCAACAGAGTCAAACTCCTCCCATACAACCGTCTCAAGACCTGCTCCCGTCTCCTCCCCCTGGGCCAACCAGTCGGAGTCTAAGCCTTCTCGGATCCGCGCGACTTTGTCATACAGATACAGATACTGTGCAAAATCCTCTGCCCTCCCCTCCAGGGGGTCCCCCCCCTCCAATTGAAGGAGAGAGCGGGTCACCCTGAAGAGGGCGGCAGGGCGATTATCTGATGACGCAATGAGTGAGGCGTAGTAGTTAGTCCTAGCCTCCCTCATCGCCACAAGGTAGGATAGGTTGTGTAGCAGTTGTTTTCCTCATACTCTCCGGCAATTTATCCTATCAATTTTTAGAACTTTCAAAAAATCATCCATATCAAATAGTTTTCTAGAGTTTCCTTATCAAATGCTTCTAGTGTGTGCTTAAATTTCAGGTTGTTTTTACACAGCTTGGTTTCTAGAAATTCTACCTTGGCTTCCATTTTACTTTTGTCTGGAGAGATCTTTGAGTAAATTTATACCTCTGAATTTTCATCCTTTAAGCTTTCTTCTGAAATTCAACTTGGGTTGTAAGTCTATAATATCTATCAACTAATTTTTTTTTCTAGAAAATAATGAAATTTACTTGAATATCCTGTTTACTGAAATAATTTAGAAATATTACCTTTCAGAACTTACATCTCTTATTTAAAGAACTCTCAGAATTGTGGAAAACAAATTAAGAAATCCCGCTGGTGTCCCTCTATCTTAGAAAAGTCTTTAGCTTTCTTTTAGACATTTTTGAAAAATAACAAAGCAATTTCAACTGATCAGAGTAAAAAATTGATAAAAGATCATTGATACATAACATCAAAATAGGAAACAATCCAGTATGAGAAACATAAACAAAGAAAATTCTAATGGTATTAGATGAATGAATATGCAGTGATTTGGGGTTCAGGGCTGGATCTGCTAAAGGGATTCTCAACAAGGATGTAAAAGTTTTACTGTCTACAAAACCCCAAGCCTGCAACTATAATTCATTCCCTTCCATAACAGCCGCTCTAGAACCCACAGGCTTCTCTGGTTTCTTGGGCCTAACAGAATCAGGATTTTTACAGATTACTCTTTCCAAATGGAATAAATGTAAATATGTAAACATTTCCAAAAGCGCTACTTACCAAAGCTAATTTGCAATCACATTCTTATCTCCCAACTTGTAAAGATAAAAACTGCTTATCCTTGCTCTATCTGCTTCCTCCTGTTCAATCAAAACACCTTTGTTTGTTCCTTGAAAATCGTGCAATGTTACACTCGGGGCTTTTTTTCTCATAGAACGCCCAGAACAGAGTTCCACCCCTTTTATGGATGGAACCTTGTAGAGTAGGCAAGGCAGGTTGTATGACATGTGTGAGTTCCGGCACATTTTTTTTTTTTTTTTTAAAAGCACTGGTTACACTCCACCAATTTTCCTACCTCCAATGTTAATTTGACTTTTCTCCATGATAAAAGATTATTGCTGTGATGAACCAATTTTAGACCAACTTTCTAGGTAACCTGTAGAGACAGGCAGGCAGCTGACCCAAAGATTTTTGTCTGAAAGGGAGCTTCAGTTCTTGTTCCTTAAAACCAGAACTGGTCACATTGAATAAGCAAAGGCCAAGGCCATTTCTCAGGAAGCTCCTTCAGCTGCCTAAAGGGCCCACATTCACACAAACNCTGTGATGAACCAATTTTAGACCAACTTTCTAGGTAACCTGTAGAGACAGGCAGGCAGCTGACCCAAAGATTTTTGTCTGAAAGGGAGCTTCAGTTCTTGTTCCTTAAAACCAGAACTGGTCACATTGAATAAGCAAAGGCCAAGGCCATTTCTCAGGAAGCTCCTTCAGCTGCCTAAAGGGCCCACATTCACACAAACATGCCCAGGTAGCATCTCAAATCACCCATTCCAAAATTCTGTGCAAATTGCCAGCTGCGAAAAAAAAAAGTGCAAGCCAGCAAACCGAAACCTGGCAAGTTTGAGCTAGAAGAGTTCCCAGGCTCAACGCCCCTCCTGCAGGGCCCTGTCCCTGCAGCCCAAAGGACAGGCGGGCAGGCCTGCTTCACACGGTGGTCCTCAGCCCTTCTTTCTCCAAGGGCAGAGAGGCTGGAAAGGCCTCCCGCAGGGCACCCATGCCGGCCACTCCAGGAGGTGAAGCCCCACCAGGTTCCCCAGCCACACAACCTGACACACAACTCCTAACAAGCATCCATCACTGGAAGTTTCTAAGAAGAGACTGGACAGCCACTTGTCTGGAATGGTCAAGAGTCTCCCACTTGAACAGGAGGTTGGACTAGACGACCTCCAAGATCCCTTCCAACTCTGTTATTCTGTTATCTTTCCTTCAGCCTGGAATTGGGATGATGGGAGCAAAGGGAAAGGTCCAGAGTTTGGCTAACTGGCAAACTCATCACCGAAGAAAGCCACATTTCTAAACATAGCCGAAATTCTTACCTAATTTAGAATGATTCACTGCCAAGTTAATGTGCAAAATTGGGCTGCAAGAGGCTTTGCACAATAATTTTCCAGTTTTATTTGTATAGAAAACTGCCGTTGAGCCCATTCAATCTGGTAGTATACAAATAAAATAATAATTAAATAATTAACTGAAACCCTGGTTTCACAAATAGGTAGACAAAATTACCTATTAATATACCAGGAGAAATTATCCACAGCTGGTTCTGTAGCATTTAGAATGAAAAAGCAGGTAAAAGGATTTCTGTTAATAAGTTACAGATGTTAGACTATCTTTCCATTTCCCAGAAAGAAAATCCATTTTGAATAGTAAATATCATTTCAAGTAAGTCCTGGAGAAGCTGGATTAGAACTGCACCATTTAATTACAGACTGCCTTCTTGTGATTCAGTGTTGCCTTGTGGAAGGAGGGGGGAACGAGAGCTTTGCCCCCACCTCTCTCTTTTGGCTCTAAAATGGAGCCAGGAGAGCTGCCACCTCTGTGCTCAGGGCTGAGACAAACAGCAGGAGGCACCTGAGGTGGCAGATCTGGGTCACCAGCTGCCGTTTAAAACACCCAGCCATTAAGAATGTCTGCCCCAGAGGCCAGAATAACTTTGGGTTGTCCTACACCCACTTTAAACTTTCCAAAACCAGATGAGGTCATTTCACCTGGAATCTCTGAAGGAAGGTCCCAAAGTAATGTCTGGATGCAGAGTGGGGCTGAGGGTAGAAGAGGAGACTGAGGAGACTCTGGGGCAGTGTTAGGTTAGAAGTGTTTCCTGGTGAAGCAAATAAGCCACTTTGCTCTTCAGAACTGAGTGGGGCACTTTCCGATGGGCAAGTGGCATCACTCAAGAGTGGCACAAAACTGACCCTGTCGCTCCAGGCCCAGGTGATCGGCCCCAGCAATGAGGGCACCTTCATCATCACTGTGGGGTCCTTGGTGGTCTCTGAGCTTGGTTGTTTTCTTGCAGGTGTTTCATGATCCAACTAGATGACATCATCAGTGCTTGGGGAGTAGGATTTGCACTGATGATGTTGGGTCAAGAAAACAACCAAACTCAGAGGACACCAAGGACCCTCCATTTCAACCTTAGTTATAAATATTCTCTTTTATTGGTACTGTAACTTTGGCCATTCTTACAGCCGAGACAGCCGAGCCTCACTTGCATTCCGCATGGGGTCACCTGCATGCATGTAAAGTGCTAGCTGTCACACAGCGCTGCTGCTGAAACAGGGGTGCTTCTTCAGATTCGCTCATGGGCAGAGGTTTTCTGGAAAGCAGAAAAGGGAGAGGATGCCTCTTCCCAACTGGCACAATTAGCAGCCATAGCCCTCTGGGCTCTGCCACAGCTCCTGGATCATCACCTGGTGCCCACCAGCAAAGGATGCCCCCTGCCGTGACCTCCACTCCCATATCTGACTCTCTTGCAAATCAGGCTGAAGGCAGGGCTGGACCCCTGAGGAAGGCAGCTACCTGCCCTGGAACTTGCCTAGTGGGTACTAACCAGAGAAGCAGACAGGATATATATGCTATAAAAACTCAAACCAGCTCGTTGTTTCTTCTTGCCGTGCCTTTTTATGGAACCTGATTAATCAGAAGTACCTAGATTTGTTCCAATGATAATTCAGTTTTTATTACAGGAACTTACTCAAATCACTGCTACAGCTTTTCAGTTCTATCAAGGCTGCCTCTTTCAGAGGCCCAAAGAACCACATCAGCTGAATTTCCCTTTCTCAGACCTGCAGAATTAAAACAATTTATACAAGTAGAATCCTTCGGAGGGAGACTGTCAGTGACGCAAACACATATTTAAATTAAGGCTCTGTCGCACGGCTTTTACCTGGCTAGATTACAAGAATGAAAGAGGAACAAAGAGCAGTTGAGTTTTCTGCTGAAAATAAGGCTACTTGATAGCACAGCTGGCATTTTTTACATTCTCTCACAGAGCTAAGAATGGACAAAATATGGGCAGACTCCAGAAGGAAGTCCACACAATCTTGCACCAGAAGGTAAGACAAGAAACAATGGTTGGAAACTAATCTAGGAGAGAAGCAACCTGGACAATTAACCAGTGGAACAGCTTGCCTTCAGAAGTTGTGGGTGCTTCATAACTGGAGGACTTTTAAAAGAGACTGGATAGTCATTTGTCTGAAATGATATGGGGACTCCTGTTTGAGCAGGGGGGCTGGACTAGAAGACCTCCACATCCCTTCCAGCTCTATTCTGATTATTATCATACAGTCCTCATCAGCTTCCCATTCAGTCTGATGCCCCCAAGTCATCCACCTCCTGAGCTATGATGCCATTTTGCCCAACTGGCTGAAACCTCTGCAGTTCAGTTTCCTGTCAGGTATTAGGATGAGCATGGACTGCCCTGAGGAATCCTTACCTTCCATAACAATAATCTACAAAACCAACCCGTTGGTTGGAACCACATTGATGCTAACCGATAGATGATGGCATGCAGGCAGAGGCCAAGAATGGGAAACTGCCTACTTTGGCCCTCCAGCCCTTGATGCCTCATATATACAGGCTCTCCGCTTGGACTGCCCTAAGGAGGAATCCCTACTTTCCGTAACAATCAACCAACCATCCACAAAACCAACTGGAAACACAGAAGACATCACACAAGGGCCACCTCCACAAATTGGAAGCATGTTGATGCTAACTGACAGACAATGGTGTACAGGCATAAGCCAAAAACAGGAAGTCTTGCCTACTCTGGCCCTCCGTCCTCGGTGCCCCAGGCGTGCAGGCTCTCCGCGTGGAAATGGTTTGCCCTGGTTTAAAATTTGCCCTTTCCCTACTTTTTCCTTGGAGACTGAAGAGGAAGACTTCTGGTCTGCCTGCTGTTGGCAGAGTGGCAGATGGACTCTGTTCTCATCTCTTATAGCCCTCCCACTTTAGCATTACGGATCGTCTACTATTTCTTTAAGTTAGTGGTTTTTCAGAGATTCATTATTGTCTATTTTGGGAGTTGGGATGCTGATAAGGCGCATTAAGCACTGTTGGTCTACTTTTAGAAGACTCTAAATGAAAACTGCAACTCACTGGAAACTACTAATTCCATATGACAGAAATGGTTATTGTCTGAAAAAAAACAACTCATTGCATTGGGAAATCAGATTATAGTTTGTTGATATTTGCTTTCTGAGTTGTTGTTTTTTTTTACACTTTTCAGTCATTAAAGGTTTGGTGATTTTCTCCACCGCATCCTGGTATCTTTCTGTAAAGGTATCTTTTAATGTGCTATGTCAAAGGGTTCAAGTTTTTAAATATAACCGGGATCGTAATTTGCTTTTGGATGTCACATGGGATAAAATATCCTGAGTGGTCTGAACAAGCCATTGCAACCTTGGACAGATCATTTTAACGTTTCTACAATTTCATACCTAGCCTAAAGGATTTAAGCACATATGTAGGATTTAAAGCTGCCATCCCTCACTTCAATCTTAGATTCAAAACCACGTAAACAGTGCATTCAGCCGTAACTTCATCTAAATATTGCTGTCTGAGCCACTGCATATTTATCAGAATTCATATCCAGCGAGGCCTGTGAGGCTCTTTCACCAGTACGTGTGCAGGGAATCATACGTTATACCCGCTTACTTTATATTTGTGGCTCTGTAGAATGAAAACCATTCATCAACACAAGATTTCATTAACACAGCAACTTCCGTAATGGCAACGTGGTCCTAGGGCAGCCGTTGCCTGCCAGACCTTTCAAATGAGTCTGAAGCTGCCTGAAACAAGAGACTGGGGGTGAATAACCATGAGGGTCAACCCTCCTTTCCCCAGGAGGAGGTTTCAAAAAAAGATGCTATCACCAGATGCTCCTTAACGCTTCTTCCTCCTCCAGGCTTTTCCCAGCTCATCCCATGCCTGTTGGGCGTTACTGTCAAGCCTAGGAGAGATCCTTCTTTTCTCAAGAAATCCAAGCCAACATGGACCACCAACTGGAGATGCCACCAGACCCTGCTCCGTTAGGATCCCGGCATGATCTTGAATCCGTGGCTGCCCTTGGGCACTGCAGGGACCGGCTCTGCCTGCCCTCCCTGCTTCCTTAGGCCCTTCCAAAGAGGAGCCCGGCCGGCACCTGACAACTGCCTGGCTTTAAACCCACAGCAGCAGAGCTCTAAAGCAGAAGAAACGGTCGCCCTTCGCACAAACGTGGCTGGCATTGACCGCGGCCCCAGGGAGAAGCCGCCCAGCCTCTCCCCGGCATCATCTCTGCCTTCCTCCGGCGGCGCTTGCAAAGGCGGCGGGGGCCGAGACGGGAAGGGCCCCCGGTTAGTTCTGCCCTGCAGGGTCGCCGTTTCCTCACCCCCCCCCCCC
>NW_015387989.1:54100-75927 GCF_001527695.2 Protobothrops mucrosquamatus | reverse complement strand
CCTGAGCGGCTGCCGTCTGCTCTGTGAAGCAAGGCAAAGGAGAACGGCCGTTGGGCAGGCCTGGAGGGACGAGCCGAGCTACCAGGCCTGGGCCTTGGAAAGAGGAGCCCCCAGCGCCCCAGCAAAGGGGCGGTTCTGTTTCAGCTCATGACCGGGTGTCGAGCCATCCCTGTTGGGTCACTGCAAAGGATCAACGGAGGCTGCTGCTTGCAGGAAGGCAGTTGGGTGGAGGGGACGAGGGTGAAATGCCAGGGATGCCCGAATGGAGGCTTACAGGCCGGTGGAAAGGACGAGTTTCTCAAGAAGCAGACAAAGGGTGCTAAAAACAAGAAGACTAAATTACAGGTCGTCCTCAATTTACAACTGGTCGCTTAGCAACCCTTCACAGGTTACAACAGCCCCCCCCCAAAAAAGCTACTTAGAACCTGGTTCCAAAATTAACAAATCATTACGGTACTTTATTATTCTCTCTTCCATTATGGTTACTTTTCAAGAAGAAAAGCCAGTTTATCATACAGACTTTTTACTTAGGACATACTGATCTCCTAAAAGTTTAGGAAGGCGGCACAGAGTAACAGGTATGCAAAAGGAGGAGGGGTCTTCTCCGAACCGCCTTCCTGCTTCCGTCCAGACAGGCTCCACTTTGGCCGTAATAAGAGTTGCAGGGGATTAATTCTTAACTACAGCGCTTTGTTTTTAATTTTGCTTCCGACTTTACAATTCTGCATTTTATCTCTTGGTTATGGTGATTAACTGCTGCTGTGGACAGCATTTCCAGTACAAAGGCAGAATATAAAATTAGCAAATAAATAGAATAAAGAAAATGAAAATCCTTTCACTGGACTTGAGGAGCAGGGATGGAGGGGAGACCAAGCAAAGTCCTTCAGTCAGCACCCCATGAAAGCGCAGCATCTGTTCTCAGGGAAAGGGCTGAGGTCCACTGGCTTCAGAAGGGAGCTTAGAGGAGACTGGAGAACGAGGGAGGGGGGGGGTGAGGCTACCAGCAGCTGGGGCCCCTATGGAGCTTCTGTGTTCCTGGGTAGTCTGCCACAAACACCAGTGGCGAGTGGGAGCATCAGGTGGTGGTTGTCACTCTGCCCTCTTGGGGACTGCATGCCTATGGTGCAGAAAGATGGGCTTGCTTATCCCCATAGGACTGACCCCTATCCTGAGTTTTGGGGAATCGACCCAGAGGTTTCCATAGTTTTAAAGGGGCACTTTTAAAGCAGTGCTTACTGTTAAAAAAAGAACGACCAACATTGTATTCGGAACAGGATAAAAGCAGGTTTCAGCACCAAGAGTAGTATATGAAGCTCTTGGAAAGGTATATTTTGAGAATGCTGCTATTCCAAGGACAGTTGCCCTCCCTTGCATTTAATTATCCCTCCGATTTAAGATTCCGGGGTCGGGATGTGGTCTTGAGGGGCCTAGGATGGTTTTAATCCAGCTACTGTGAATACTCCTGTTCCAAGCACGGCAAATGTGGACTCGGCACGTCTGACTAATCTCGCTTGATTATTAGCCTCGTATGTTCTTTTAGCAAGTCACCATTCATAATTTAATCAGCATCTCATCTTCCGTTAGTTATTTTTATTCTAAAAACAAAGGCTCAAAATCTTGTAAGTCTTTCCTCACACTATTTCTCTTTACAATTTGAAAATGCAGGAACAAAGCTAAACTTATCTTTGACTAAGTGTGCCAAGGAGAAGCCCCAGAAATGACACCGTGTTTGTGCCAGATGAATTTGCATTCCAGCATTTTTTCACATCCTCCTCGCTGTTTGCAATGCCCATTGAGTCTGGCACATTTTGCTTCCTTGCCTTGCCTTGCCTTCTTTCTTTTCCCTTTCCTTTCCTATCCTTTCCCTTCCCTTTCCTTCTTCCCTTTCCCTTTCCTTTCCCTTTCCATTTCCTTTCCCTTTCCTTTCCTTTTTTCCTTTCCCTTTCCTTTTCTTTCCTTTCCTTTCCATTTCCTTTCCTTTTTCTTTTCTTTCCTTTCCATTCCTTTCCCCCTTTCCTTTCCCTTTCCCTTCCCTTTCCTTTCCTTCTTTTCTTTTCTTTCCATTTCCTTTCCCTTTCCATTCCATTTCCTTTCCCTTCCCTTCCCTTCTTTCTTTTCCATTTCCCTTCCCTTCCCTTCTTTCTTTTCCATTCCCTTTCCATTCCCTTTCCTTCCTAACCTCCCTCCCATTTCCTTCCTTTCTTCCTCCCTCCTTCCCTCCCTCCATAACCTCCCTCCCATTTCCTTCCTTCCTAACCTGAGCAGAGAGAGTTTGGAAGGAGAGCAGAAGTTGTGTCCGAGAAATAGGACCTCTGCTTTCTTAGGACCCTCTTCTTCCAGGGCTGGCCGATGGCTACTTAAGCTCAGAAGCCTCTGTGGGGGTGAGAATGACAAAATGTGTGTTATGACATTGTGTAGAGAATCGAGGCGGGCGAAAATGGGAGGAAAGGTCTCTGGCCCCTCCTTAGTTCACAGCGCTATGATAGCGAGGCTCGTTCAGACTTGCAAATTATCTCGCTGTAGCTGTTGCAATCTCCTCTCCTCTCGTCTATTTTCTATTCTGTTCTAATCTATTCATGCCACCCATCACCCCAATAACACAACTGACGTTTCCTACAATAAGAGTAATCCTGGCCTGTATGACATTTTTTCTTAGTCTGGTCTACCTTATTAGGCTGCCCCCTTTATTTGTTTGTTTAATTAATTAATTAATTACATTTTTATCCCACTTTTATTACTTTATAAGTAACTCAAGGCAATGAACCTACCTAATGCTCCTGCCTCACAAGACCAAACTAGCTGGTTGTACAACTGTCGAGTGTGGTGACACCGGTACCCAGGCACTACTCGTTAACTGTGACTTACTCGCTTAATCCCATGGATTTCATACCATGGGCAATGGAATCGTTCCCTTTGGAATCCATTTTTCCTTCCCAGGCCAGTGTATAAATTCCAGTTGTGTATATAAGCATAAAATCTCCTCCCTTCCCCCATCTATTCATAGACAAGGTAGCCATTGTTCACTTAATCTAATTGTTGCAGTTGCTGACCCCCTATGAATAATGACCATGGATCCTCTGGGAATATAATTTACAGGGATTCGCTTTAAATCATATAACCAAAAGTTAAATGACCTTATTCTGCAATTTTTTAAATCAAATAGATTCTCATATGTGCAAAAAATTAAAAACCTTAGTTTTCCACCTTGAATGCATATTTGAAAGTGTTCTAAGTATCTTGACTGACCCACAGCATCCTATGTATATTATCTTACCATTTGCATCTTACCCTGGATCAGCTGAATCTCTAATTATGTCAGGCTGCATATTTCTTTTCTTCTGATGGCTGGGAAAACTACAGAGAATTCTCCAGCTGTTCTCCCCCAAGGGAGGCCCACAAGGAGGGTCATAAAAGTCAGGATGGCAGCCACAAACAACATATAATCAAAGACCCACCCACCCTTTTTCCATTTACATGCTTGTAGCCATCTTCTTGCCTTTTTTTGATCCCCCTGTAGACACCACCACCATCACCCCATCTGCTGCCAAAGTCGGGTTACTCCTGATGTGCCCCATCTTGCCCCATAACTACTGGGACAGCCTCGTCTTCTCTGCTGCTGCTGCCATCGCTGGCCACAGAGTACAGGTTGAAGGGCAGCCCCATTTCTTTAGTAAGCTCAGGTCCCCCACCCCTGCTCTCCATGCAGATAATGGCTAGACGTGTTCACCTGATAGGCAAATTTAACAGTTTTATGCCGCACCGGAATGTAGAGTTCAGCGAGCATCGTGCTTAGAGAAGAAAAAGATAAACCTTACCACTGCTGGGATAGACTGGGTGAGAGCAACAAACTGAACCTCAGTCCAGAGAAATACTGTAGACAGATATTCCCCAGGACCAGGAAGAGCAGAAGACCCTCCTCCCAGAAGAGCCAGTGTGTTTTTTGCCGGAGTTCTTCCCTGAATCCCCTGGTCTTTAGCGATGCAGGTGGCCTCCCTGGCACGAAGAGCCTCTGCCCAATTCCTGCCAGCCCAGACCCTCCTGGGACCACGAGCGCCGCCTCCTCTGGTTCACGGCCTAAGAATCCCTCAATTGTCTTCCTCCATGCAGGGTGACTTTCAAAACAGCTGCCCGATTGTTGAGCGGGGCAGCTCAAAGCAGCCACATGACTTGAGTCCTGAAAATGTCCCACTGTTCTCCTGGGAGCTGCCACTGGTCCCATTTCAGCTGCCGCCCTCAGCCTGCAAAGCCTGGAACAGCTTTGGGTCCATGAATTGTCTTTCTCATCTCCTGTCCGAAGATCAGCCCGGGGGGGGGAGGGGGGCAATCTTCCTGGTGCCGGTCTGCAGCCGAGTGGCCGGGCTGGGCCTCCTCACGGGCAGCCCCCTAACTCTGGCCCTCTTTTCTGGCTCCTTCCAACTGGCCTTTCTGTGATAGGCCAGTTCACCCAGACATTGCTCCAGTACAGGGTCTCCTTTCAACATACCTGTTGTTTTGCTTTATTGCTTTTCAAAATGAAATCTGTTTTTGTTTTGTATTTGTATTTGTTATTTTAATTTTTAATTTAAGTATCGCATCATGAAAACTTTATTTCAGATTTTTAAAAAAAACTCTAAGCCAGTCTGGCAGAAATTACTGGCTGCTCCATCTCGTTTTTTTCTTGAGTAGTGGTTTGGGCTTCTCATTTCTTTGAAAAAAAGAACAGTTTGTCAGCTTGTTGACAAATACACAGATTGGATAACTTTCAACAGAAGTTAACCTCAGCACCTTCACATCCATTTCCAAAGGGATTTTTTTTTCCCCTTAGATGTTTTTTCGTTGAAGAAGCCAGATCCCAGTTCAGCTGTTGGGTTCTGGAAGTAAGACCTGCAGATTAATTTTTGCTCCTTTTCACAAAACATCAGAGGTCTGACCTACACCCAGAAGAGATGGGTAGTGTGGAATCACCACAATTAATTCACTCACATTTAATGGGGAAGTCTTCAAAACATTGTCAGTCAGCTGGAATGTTCTAATATTTTCCTGGCGCTGTTTCCATCTTTCTAGAATCTTTTTTGAGATCTTTGGAAGAGCAGAACAAGACCCACAAGCATAAATGTTATTGGCAGGACCCCCTGCATCCCATGTAGCCTTTGGAAGAGGGTCACTTCTATCAACTACTTAATTGTCACTTGTTCTGCTACCACCATAGTCATTCAATGTTATACAACTTCAACCAATTTAATGTAAGACCTGGAAAATGTCTCGGAACGATTTATTATAAGTGGTTGTAGGAAAAGTTTTGCACTGATTGAATGGAGAAATTTCCTGAAAATTAAATCACAAGCTGCATGTCTAATTAAGACCTGTAGCGCTAACAAGTAAATATGCTCAAAGCCAAATCTGTACAAACCAGCATAAATATATTAAGGAATATGAACTGACTTAAATAAAAAAGGCTTACACTTTTGTCCAGATTCCTAAAGTCAGTTCCAAAACATCTTTTTGAAAGATTCCCCAATTTTTTTCTTAAATCAACTATCAGAATAACTGAGCCGTCAGATTTGCCCTCCAGCATCCTGAAGTGGGTTTTGCCCTCTTTGTGACACCTTTGATGAATCCAGGTTTTCCCTCCATCTCATTAGAATTTGTCCTTAACAATGTCAGTGACTTCCCAGACTTGTTAGTTTCCTGCTTGGTAAATAAAGGACTGTAAGAGTCGCCTGAAAGGCATCCAATTGAAGTATTTAGGACATTGAGTCTTGAGTTTTAATTTTCCTATTTGGAAGTTAGTCACACCACATTAGAAATCCAAAACTTCAAATAGCTGGCAGGAGTAGGCCTGACCACACTGTGAAATCCCAAGGAATCTCCCTGTATGTCCTCAGGACATTTGACCATATTTGAGCCATGAAGAAGAAGGGGTCAGGCTATTCTCCAAGGCAAACTGATGGCAGAACAACAAGCGATGGATGGAAACTAATGAAGAAGAGAACCAACCTAGAAATAAGGAGAAATTTCCGGACAGCAAGAACAATTAAGCAGTGGAAGGGCTTGCCTCCAGAAGTTGTGGGGGCTCCATCACTGGGGGTTTTCAAGGGGAGACTGGATAGCCATTTGTCCAGGATGGTATAAGGTCTCATACTTGAGCAGGTGGTTGGACTGGATCTTCCAATTTGTTATTCTGTTATTCTGAGTACATTTTAGGGTATTTTAGTTCACAAAAACAACTGACCAATGAAGGAGACACCATTATCCCCTTAGGTGGTATGTTCCATTCTTGGAACAGTTGACCATGTTTCCTGAAATCCAACTGAAGTCTTCCTTGTAATTTAATCCCCATGACTTCTGGAACAACACAGAACAATTTTGCCCTTTGTTTACATTACTGTACTTTCTTGGACAACTCTCGCGTCTCCCTACAATCTTCTCCAAGTTAAACATGCCCAGCCATTCCAACCATTCCTGACACCATCAGTATTTTCTTCCAGCCTCCTTGTCAACTTGCTTCCTTCCGGACATGGTCTATGTTGTGTCCTGGACCTGATGAAGCAACTCAGCAGGCCTAGAAATGTTGCAAACGGTCCCGGGCAACCCAAAAGCTGCCCGGGACCAGACTGGCTGGCACCGGACTTGTGCGCATGCGCATGGCGCGAAGAAAGGGTTTTCCCTATTGGCTGGACTGTCTGGGGGTTGGGAAACTATAAAAGGCCTGCCTGCCTGTTTGCAGAGTTGAGTGAAGTTAAGGAGCAATAAAAGAAGTTTGGTTACAACAATGTCTCGTGCTTCCATGCCTCGAACCTCAAACATAAAAGTGGCGACGAAGGTGGGATGCTGCAAGGAAAAGGCAATAAGAAGAGGATGAGCCTCATCTGAAGCGCCTGAAGCCTGGGAATCGGCGTCCAGCTCTGCACTCACCTGCCAGTACAGCATCGCTGGAGGTGAGCTTGGCAAACAAGCCCTTCCCCTCAACGAAGGCTTGCAGCGAGGCATTCAAAGCAAAAAATGTCGAAGATAGGACGTCTGTCAGAGTTCGACGTCTCTCACCCGGAGCGCTGGAACTCCTATGTGGCCCAGGTAGAAAATTACCTAAGGGTTAACCAGGTTAGGGAAGACGGCCTGAAAGCAGCAACCCTGCTGTGCGTCTGCAGTCAGGACACTTTCGATGTGGCCAAAACCTGGTAGCCCCTGCACCGCTGGAGTCTGTCACCTACACGGACTTAAAAAACATGCTGAAGGATCACTTCCATCCCAAATTATCTGTAATTGCGTGGAGGCATGCTTTTGAGCAGAGGGACCAAAAGCCGGGCGAGTCTGCTGCAGAGCTCATCGCTGCCTTGAGACAAGCTGCCAGGCCTTGTGTATTCAAGGACCTGGAAGAACGCTTACGGGACCATTTCGTCTGCGGCCTTAGAAGCAGAGAGCTGCAACAAAAAATCTTTGCTAAAGCTGAAGTCACCTTCCAAGATGTCTTACGTGAAGTTGAAGCTGAAGAAGCAGTAGGCGGCGCTGTGAAGGCCTTGCGGCTCGCCAGAAACACTCCAGCCATCGCGACCGTCCATCAAGAGGTCGCTCAGGAAGTGCAAGACCTGGATCCTGAAGAGGAGGTGGATAGACTTCACCAGCCGGCGGTACGACGACCGCGAGAGAAACCAGACAAGGCCCCAGCAGCCCTTCAGTGTCTCGGTTGTGGAGGACGCCACAAGCGCACGGACTGCCGATTCCGCTCCACCATTTGCCAGGCATGTGGTAAGCAAGGCCACATTGCCACCGTTTGTTTGGGTCAGCAGCAGGTGCAACCTCGGGAAGAATTCCTTCGAAAAGGTACCAGGGTCCCCAGCCAACACAGGGTGGATTTCTGCACGTCGTGTAGAAGCATTTTGCGAACAGGGACACACAAGCCCCTTAAAAAGAAACTTCGCATTGATGTACAGTTACAAGGGGTTCCCTTATCGATGGAGCTGGACACCGGGTCCACTCTATTGATCATTTCACACAATACCTTTAAAAGGATTTGCTGCAGTAGTGGCCTTAGAGTCAAACTCAGGCCATCAAACTTAATTCTTACGGACTTTCAAAATTCAAAGGTTAATGTACTTGGAGAAGCCACACTCAAAGTGCAGCGTAAGGCGTTCCAAAGCCTCTTAGACGTGGTGGTTGTTGGGGGTGAGCGTACGAGTCTAATCGGACTCAATTGGTTTGAGGCCCTGGGTTTAAGCCTAGGAGGGTGCCCTTCGCCCTCAAGGGCAAGATTGATGCTGAGCTGGACAAGCTGCTCCAGCAAGGCATTTTGGAACCTGTGGACTCAAGTCCATGGGAAACCCCCATTGTGATGCCTTTAAAGGCTAACGGGGAAGTCCGAATTTGCGCGGACTATAAGTGCACTCTGAACACAGCTTTGCAACAGCATGCATATCCTGTACCAGTAGTGAGTCATAATATGGCCTCCCTCAAAGGGGGACAACTGTTTGCAAAGCTTGATTTAGCACAGGCCTATCAACAGCTACCTGTTGATGAGGCAACTGCTGAGGCCCAAACAATAGTGACCCATAGGGGCGCTTTTAAGGTAAAAAGGTTACAATTTGGAGTGAATGTTGCTCCTGGCATATTCCAGAGCGTCATGGAGCGCACGCTCAGGGGTATTCCAGGGGTTTGCCCTTACTTCAATGACATCCTCATCGCAGGGGAGTCATCACAGAATTTGGCTGAAAGATTAAGGGCTGTGTTGTTGAGGTTCCGCCAAGTGGGCCTCAAATTGAAAAAGGATAAATGTAAAATTGGAGTTACTTCCACAGAATTTTTAGGCTTTAAAATAGATGCTCAAGGCATCCATCCTGCAGAATCTAAATTGAAGGCCATTCAGGAGGCCCCAAGTCCCAAGTCTAAAAGCGAGCTTCAGGCTTTCTTGGGACTTCTTAACTTCTATCATGCTTTTCTTCCCCATAAGGCTGCAGTGGCTGAGCCGTTACACCGGCTCTTAGACAAGCAAGCTCCATGGCAGTGGACTAAGGTCCATGACAGCAGTTTTAAGGAGGTCAAGGCCTTGCTCTCATCAAATGCGGTATTAGCCCATTTTAATGAGCAACTGCCTGTATGCATCGCCTGTGATGCATCCCCTTATGGGGTGGGTGCAGTACTCAGTCACCTGAAGGCTGACGGGACACAAGTCCCTGTAGCCTACTATTCAAGGACTTTGTCATCTGCAGAGCGTAATTACGCTCAGATTGACAGAGAGGCCTTGGCCGTAGTGGCTGGTATAAAGAAATTTCATGATTTCTTATATGGCCGCCACTTCACGGTCTATACAGACCATAAGCCACTGCTGGGTTTGTTTACTACTAACAAACAAACCCCACACATCATTTCCTCACGTATGCTGAGGTGGTCCATTTTCCTGTCAGCATATGACTACACACTTATTCACAAACCTGGGAAAGAAATGGGCCATGCAGATGGCCTCAGTAGGCTACCTCTCACACAAATAGAGGCAGATCCTGCCCCTGCTGTTAATATTCTCTATATTCAGGAGCTGCCTGAGTCTCCCCTAAATGCTAGGGACGTGGCTGCAGAATCTGTCACTGATCACACGCTTACACACATGCTGACATGGGTGTTGTCAGGATGCCCTGCATGATTTTTGCGCAGCTCACCCATCAAGATGACTCACTGAGGCTCAGAAGCTCTGAAAAGGATTTTTTTTATTTTTTTGTAACATCCAGCTCCATCCTCAAAGTCTAAATCTACCTGCCTCTTTCATGACAATGAAATTAACATGATCTGTTGTGAAAATCTTCCACATTGCAGCTGGGGGCAAGTAGGGAGGATTGTTGATTCGAAGGTCCCCCCTCCTTCTCAGAGACGTCCCAGAGGGGAGTTTGAGGGCAGACAGAGGCCGCTATTTTGACCAATAGTGCAAATAATTTCTTAGGGTTAAAAAAATCACATGAAACACCGTTTTTATTAGCACGGGGCGTTCTTCCCCGGGATTTCGTCATAAGGCCCTTCCCCTCCATGGTAAGGACAGCAGGGCAGGAAGGGAATCCCTACGGCCACACCTGCGCTCTGATTTCCTGCAGGCTGCTGGGCAGGCGAGGGAAGGGTGAGCTGTTCTTTACTCTTGCAGTGGCCATTGGGATAGTGGAGAGCGGTCTGGTTCCATCGCTGGTGCAGAAGCTGAAGACGGAGAGGGAGGACATCCAAGAACTCATCCTGGACACCCTAACAGGCTGCCTGCGAGTCGAAGCCTTCGAGGCCTTGGCGACAGGAGCCGTTTCTACCTTGAAAGAGAAGCTCCGGGACCCCTCCCTGGGCATCAGGTGCAAGGCTGCCCAGGCCCTCATGGCCATCAGGTGAGGCACACCGGTGCGTGGCAGAGGGCGAAGAGCGCCAGGGTAGCTCCAGGTCTGCCAAGAGTGGTTTCACTCTGGCTGAGTTGGCTGGTCTGAAGGGCAAAGCAAGCGAACCAACCTCAGCTGATCCAAAGGGATGGTTTTCCCACTTCAGTGTCCCGTTGGAGGGGAAGAACATGGTCTTCAAAGAAAACGTCTTCCCAGACCTGGTCACCCTGCTGGAAGATGAGGATGCCGAGGTGCGAGCCCACGCAGCTGGGGCCCTCATGAATTCGGCAGTGACAACCCAAGGTGAGCGTGGCGAAGGAGAGCTGGCGGGGCCCAGCCCTTTCTCTGTGGAAGAGGGGGGGGGCTCAGCCCTTTCTCTGTGGGACAGGGGGGGCTCAGCCCTTTCTCCCTGGGAGAGGAGGGGGGCCTCAGCCCTTTCTCTGTGGAAGGGGGGGGCTCAGCCCTTTCTCTGTGGGACAGGGGGGGCTCAGCCCTTTCTCCCTGGGAGAGGAGGGGGGCCTCAGCCCTTTCTCTGTGGGACAGGGGGGGCTCAGCCCTTTCTCTGTGGGACAGGGGGGGCTCAGCCCTTTCTCCCTGGGATAAATTTTAATTGAAAACAAAAACTAATATAAACCAAAGAAAGAAAAAGTAAAAGTCCAGGGAAAAAAAGAAAAATAGAAAAGAAAGAATATAGAAAAGAAAAAAGTTTACAAAAGTTACTCCCAGACTTCATCACGTATAAACAATTTTAATAACTTTTCACCTCCTCTTCAATTACAACAAATCTTCCCGTATCCCATCTGTTTACACAAAACATCACAATTCCAGTCCTGGTGTCATTCCATTATGTGTTACCAGAAATGACATCATCTCTATTTTAATCATGTCAAATAAATAAACTTTATATTCCTTCCTGTTACTTCTAATAATCAGTCTTTAGTCCCATCAAATAATGCCATAGAATTTGATTTTTTCTCCTTTCTTCTTTGTCCTTTCTCATAAGTTTCTTCAAAACCTCTTTTGTAAATCAAACATAAACAGATTATCCAGGTCACTATCTTGGTTTGTGAGCATGTTAGCTGGTGCCTTCGTCTCCCAGCTCTCGGACCAACGGGAGAGGACTGTCCTGCGCTCCCCTCTTGAGGAGCAACTGCCAGAGGAGATGTGAGCCATCTCCCACATCTCTCCTTTATCCAGATGGGTTCCAAAGAACTGATCATTTTTGACAGTTCTTTGGTCTTTCCTCCACTCATTGTCTCTGTCTTTATTAGAGACATGTTTAGTTCCCTCTGCCTCCACACCAGCAGTCTCTGGGCTGCGCTCATTGGCCTGAGGAGGGGAAAGGCAAGTTTGGAGAAGCAGTTTCCACTTTGTACCCAGGATAATTTTCTAGCATTTCTCACCTAAATAAAACTTATTTGGCAGTTTTTACTAAAAGCCTGGGTTGTGCCAAGGGGGTCAGGAAGCCCACTCGGACCTTCTGGGTGCAGCTGCTTCCATCTCACCTCCTATTTTTACCCCTCACAGCTGGCCTAGTCCGTTCCCTACTATGTTTTCTCTCCGTTTCAGGGAAATATGCGGCTATTAATGCAGAAGCCATTGAGTATCTTCTGCCTTTGATCCATGATGAGAAGAGCAAAGTCCGCCTCTACGCCATCAAGGCCCTGACCATGTTGTCAGAAGCCCCAGAAGGCCGCAGGACCCTGTTGAAGTACGTGCCGGAATTCCGGAAGCGGCTGCGCGACTCCAGCCCAGCTGTGCAGAGAGCAGCCCAGATCGCCATACAGGTCATTGAATGGAAGCCTTAGAAGGCCTCTCGGCACCTGGCAATAAAGTGACCAAATGGTGTATCGAACCATTTTGTTTGAGGTGTAACTGGGCAGAAGAGAGCACGCAGTGATCTGGTGAAGGATCCCTCCTTTCATCTCATTCAGGGGAAGGGGAACAGAATTAAAACAGCCGATGGCTCCTGACCTTGAAAGCCCTTAATGGCAGAGGTCCAGGCTCCCCGATGGACCGTCTCATCCCACTAGGTCAAGCCTGCCCTTCTCCGACTGGCAGAGAGGACCTACTTCGGATCCTGTCAGTCAACGAACTCTGACTGGTGGGATCCAGAGGAAGAGCCTTCTTTGCCACAGCAGCACCCGCCCTCTGGAGCCTCCTGCCCTCCAGGGTAAGATCTGCCCCCAGCCTCCCGCAGGAGCCTGAAGACCTGGCTCTGCCGGTTGGCCTGGGGCCCAAAGGGGAGGGGGCTGCTGGATTGAGACTCCACCTTCCCCCCCTTTGCTCTCTGCTCTCCACCCGTCCAGCTTTTTGCTTAACATATTGATCTGTTCTCATTGTGTTCTTTTTCTATGTTTGTTTTATGGTTCCGCTATTTTACTCCTGATCTGTTTACCCTCTTTTCGTTTCTTCCTTTTTATTGTTGTAAGCTGCCTAGAGTAGCCCCATGGCGAGATAGGAGGCAAATTTATTTAACCAATGAAATCAATCCATCGGGGAATGCAGAGATTTGACCCACAGGGCAGCCCTGCTGAAATGGCAGAATTCTGGCCTTGTGTCTGTCAGGAGACACGAGCAAGTAAGGAGCAGATGCAGGTTGGTGAGGGAGGCTGGCAAGGGTATTACTGACATTTATTTATTTTTATTTTATATTTCACATTTCTGAAGCGCCCATCTCCTTCAAAGAGGGACTCTGGGTGATGCACAGTGAAACAATGTATAAAATGTATAAACATTAAAATGTTAAAAGTTAAAATTTTAGAATTAAAATATTAAAAATTATAAAACTATAAAAATGTCCAAGGAGGCAATTTTAAACCCAAAGGCAAAGGGAGAGCTCTCGGGGCACCACCCCACCCCACATCCGGATGCTCCTTTGGGCTCCCCACATCAGGCCACAGAGAAAGGCTTTAACCCCTTTTTTGAAGTCTAGGAGAGTGGGGGGCCTGCCTGACCTCCGGGGCAGAAGATATTCCATAGGGTAGGAATAACGGCAGAGAAGGCTCTCTTGTCAGTTGGAATTCTTTGACTGACAGGGTCTGCAGCATCCCTTCCTGTCGGATCAGGTGGGAGGGGCTGATGTGATGGGAACAAAGCTGGCTTGGCCCCGTGCCATGTAAGGCTCTGTAGGTCATCACCAACACCTTGAATTGGACCCGAAAGCAAATTGGCACCCAGTGCAGTTCGCAGAGCAGAGGTGTTACATGTGCCCTTCTTTGGCTACCCAATGTAGCTTGTGTGATTGCACTCTACTCCAGCTGAAGCTTCCAGATACTTTTCAAGTGAGGCCTTGAAACATCCAAGATTCAGGTGTTTGTTCACCTAAGGAGATGAAGATGAAGAGGAGTGCCCTGCAAGGGATGTGCCCTGCTTATTTTGCTCTACCAAGATTGCAAGAATTAGATGTGCCCCAAGCACAGGTGGATGGCCTCCTGGAAGAGACGGTCTAGAGGCAAGAAGCAAATCTGCCCATGGTCCAAATTCCCCAAGACAGCTAAAGAATTCTTGGAAAAGAGACAGGAAGCCTGTCAAGAAGAAGTCTCGTTCTCTGGACCTTCCCAGCAGATTCCATATCAGGAAGGGTCGGGAGGTGTCCTGGCCTCTGCTCTGATGGGGGTGGAAGAACATGGGGTAGAGATTGGAGGTCTCTACCAAGGGGGACTGACGCAGGAATCTGTTGGTCCAACAGCCTGTGAAGAAGAACGTGCTGACATGAGGAAAATGCTTGGGAAACCTTGGGTGGGGTGGGGTGGGAAGACAGCTGTCTCTCCTAACTGATCCGTGCAGGAGTAAGTGATAAAGACTATAAAGGATGCTATAAAGGATTACGAAAAACACTGGCAGGGGGATGAATGAGCTGGGACAGAGGTAAGATTTTCTTCACTGTTGAAATAATTTGCTTCAAGAAACGAAAGAGAGGGCCCAGGAAGAAAGAGCGTACTGGAAAGGGAGAGCAGGCTATGCAGATGTTCCTGATGGGAACAGGTTGGTCTCTTCATTAAAAGGAAGCATTTCTGAGAAGAGGCCCTGGCAAGAGGCGAAGCTGCGTGGCATTTGTGTCGTTTGTTCCCAAGTGAGAGTTTACAGCAATCTATCTTGGCGCCAGTGTTATTCAACACTTTGATTAATGACCTGTACAAAAGGATTGATGGGCTGCTGATCAGATCTGCAGGTGACACGGAATTGGGAGATCTACCCAACACGCAGGAGGACAGGATGAAATTGCAATTTAATTTGGACAGGCTGGAAGACTGGACTAAGAGGGAGAAGTGCAGGGGAGGAAAAGGTAGGACACAGACAAGGTGGGGGATTTATGGCCTGGAAACCCTGCGGCATCTGAGGAGGACGTAGCTAAGATCGCTGACAGCAAGCCAGATGTTAGCCAGCATTATGATATACACTGCTAGGAAGTCTCATGTGAATCTGGCATGGATCAGAAGAAGCTGCTTCAAAGGGGAGGATTTCCCTCTGTTCTATGCTGGTGAGACACAGCTGGAATGGTTGATTATAAACACAACCACAATTCCACTTAGCAACCCCTTTGTTTAATGCCTGAGTTGCCCATCCCAGTTGTGGTCACTAACTAAGGACTATCAGTATTTGCCATCAACTCAGCATCACCTTTTAGTGACCACATAGATAGACCTTCCTCAAGATGACCTATCTCCAACCTGGCCCTTCAGGTCTATCAAAGATGCAGTTGTTGCTGCTACAGTCCACCCACCTCACTGCTGATCTTCTTCTGCATCCTATTCTCAGGGCTGTAGACTTCAGGAAGGCTGGGTCTTCACCTGCTATGCCTTCATTGCTCCTCCTGAGCTGGTCTGCGGCCCCTGGTTTGGCTGCTGGTTGCTTGGATGAGGATGGTCAATCCTAAAAGACAGAGACTACCCACCATTTCAATATCTCATGATCCATTGTGAGGCTTGTTTACAGTATATTTAATTTTAATTCAATTTTTCTTTCTCAATACATATTCAGGATATAACAGATGGAGTACTGTGCATGATTCTGGGCAGCACATTTCCAGAAAGATATGGGCAGATATCCAGAAAGATATTACAAAATTGATATAAAGATTTGAGAATGTGCCCCAGGAGGACAGGCTGAAGAATCCAGGGATGCTCAGGCTGGGAAATAACAGACAGAGGGATAGTTAGATAAAATGGTGCTTCAGGGAAGATGGTCAGGAAATAGTTTTCACTGTCCCAGAAACTAAGAGTAGTAAGGATGGGCATAGGTTACAGTTACCTAGATTTAATTAAAATGTAAGGTAAAGGACTTCCCATAATAACCAATAACATCCTCTCGGGGAGAGGCTCAGTACCCCCCCTCGCCCCCCCACTCAGCAAACAAGCACACACACACACACACACACACACACACACACGTTACAAAAACACCTTCAGTCTAACCCCCCAAAGGGCCCTCCCTCAGCTGCTCTGGCTAGCTAACCCACTTCTGGGTCTCTCAGCCTAAGCATGCAACCATCGCCCTTGGCTGATCTTCATTGTCCAAATCTACAATTCTGTGGGTGGGCTTTTGGGGTCTGGACCGTCTTTCCATCATTTCTCAAAAGAGGAATGTAACCTGGTTCTTTCCTTGAAAGTTTATCACAAGGAAGAGGCTCTGAAGCTATTTTCAGAGTTCCCAAAGGAGCTTCATAGAGGAAGACAATAAGGAGAAATGTCCTGGGGTGAGTATTGAGGAGCAGAACAGTCTGAGTTATGGGTGCTCCATTCCTTGAAATTGTCAATCGGAGGTTGGAGAGCCGTCTCTCTGGGATGGTGCAGCAGTTCCTACTCTGGGCAGGGGGTTGGACTAGAAGACCTCTGTGGATGCTTTCAAGCCTGTGATTTTATTATTCTGTGACTGCATTGCTTCCATATTCCTCGGGTGAACAAAGAAGGATAATGCTTCCTGCTTGCTGTCCCTTGCCCATAAGATGGGGCAAGACACAATGGGCTTAAGTAACCATGAAGTAGCTTTCCTCTTGATATCAGGAAACATTTCCTAACATTAAGAGCTGTTCAGCAATGGAACAGGCCGCCTCAGGCAATACGGAACTCTTCCTTTATGGAGGTGTTTAAACAAAGCTGGGATGGCCATCTGTCAGGAAGGCTGTCGTATGGACTAAAAGGGTATTTAATGGATTTTTACCCCAGGCAGGAGGTGGACTAATGTTCTCCAGGAGCAAATATGCCATCAAGGACTGGAGCCAACAGTCCAGAGGACAAATGGGGAAGCAAAAGAGTGGGGGGAGGCAGGGTTTAGAGACTGGCAGTACATCAAAGGGAGCACCAGGCATCATCTCAGATGTTTCTACCCCAGTGCATGATGGGAAACAAACAAAATGCTTAGTGCGCTGGGGAGATGCTATGGCCTTAGTGGAGCTCATACCCACATACATACAGAGAAACATCGCAGTCTACTTCAAATGTATACATGTACATGGCTTACCGTCACAACTCGTGTTGTCAGCAATGCCCTTGGATGGAGCCTGGTTTACTCTGTTGGGGGAGTAAAGAAAAAAAAATCCAGTGTTCCACCAGCCAAGCAGCTTCTCTGAGCCTTGATGAAGCAGAAGACAGTGGCTGACTGGCTGGCTGGCTTGGGAAAGTCAAGGGGGGCTACCACGAAGCCCCCAAACCAGGCCCCTAGACCCATCTTGGGCCAGTCTTCCAACACCCATCAAAAGTTGCGGGTTCAGTGTCCTGCTGTTTTAAGACAGGAAGTCCAGGAGAAGCTCTGGTTGATCTTCAGATGGGCTCCTTATAGGTTGAGAGATTTCTCCAGATCAAACTATCATCCGGCTTGCAAAATGCTGGCCCCAGACGCAAGATGTGGGCTCACTCTCAAGCTGGAAAGACCCTCCCTGTCACTCCAGCCAAGCGAGGAGGGCTGGTCCTGGGGGGGCTGTGAAAGGGGTCCTCAGCGCCGTGTTTGCGGCAGCCCAGCCCAGTTCAGTGCGAGCAACAGCTCAACACAGGTTCAGCTGTTCAGGGTCCAGCACAGCTATGGCTGCTTTGTTCCTGGATCAGCAGAATCCGCACGTTTTCCCACTTCCCAGAATTCCCCAGGCAGCCCAGTTGAAGTGCACACCGCTTAGAATTGTCCAAGGCTGAGAAACACAGCCCTAAGGAAAGGTTAGGCATGCAGATTTCACACTCTTGTCCTGATTGTGGATACAAAAGCATGCTGAACGTGGGAATTCAGAACTAGCAAACACCCAGGCCAAACAAAGCATCCTGAGCCCATGGAACTGACTGCAGCTAGATTTTGCTTTAAAATACGGCAGAGATTCCTTGAGTTCTGTACTAGAGCTGGATTCAGGCAGCCCGATATGCCATAATGACGGTTTCTTGATTTGCTTTGGCTGTAATGCACGAGAAGCGAAACGTCTTCAAAGAAAAACCAGAAAGTCCAGTTGCCTCTTGAAAAAAAGCACCTTTGGGACAAGGAACTGGACCGGCATCTCCTGGATGAGGGTCACGCCACATTTGCACCCGGCTTCCCAGGACCCGCGGCGCCCTAAACGAGGGCTGGTTCACAGCCCACCCGCTCCCCCGAATCCCATCGCTGTACAGGGGCTTAGATGACTCAAGAACCCGCNGTAAAAATAAAGAGAAAACTCAAGAGAGCAAACAAGTGCACTATGTAATGCGAGACATTTTCATTTCCAACTGAACAAACCCTGTATGGCTAGATACAGTCTAATTAAAAAAATAAAAACCCTGAGACCTAATCTCATCCACTCCATAGAAAGTAGATATGCTGGCAGATGAATTTGGAGCAGCAGACTCATCACTGACTCACAAACAATTCTTAGTATGTTCAAAAGGCCTCCCTGTATTACACCCTAAATTTCCCACCTTGCACTGCCCCCCACACCTGGCCGCCCTGCCAGCTGCACACTGCCCTTCCAGCCTCGGCCGTTAGATTGTCTGAGCCGCTGTCTGACCAACTGCCCCCTACCTCTCATCCCCCGCCAGCCGATGCTTGTGCAGCCCACCATACCTGCATGCTGTCTCCTGGTCCGGTGAGCCCCCACCCAGAAGCCCTCCACCCCTGGCCACCCTGCCAGCTGCACACTGCCCTTCCAGCCTCGGCCGCTAGACTGTCTGAGCTGCTGTCCAGCCAGCCCTCTCCCCGCCCGGTCACTTGGAAAAAGCCCGGTACAGGGGACAGCGCCAGCCCTACAGGGGAACCCTTCAGAGAGTGGTCTGCGTGCCAGAGCAGCCCCCGTTGCCTCGTCCCCGGGGCCCTTGCCCTCACTGCGCGACGGAGCCGGGCCAGGGACGCCCGCGGAGCTGCAGTGGTGGCTGGAGCACATGGTTCTCCAGCTGACAGGCCTCAGACTGCGATTGCAGGAAAGGGCCCGGCAGCTCCAGAGCCTCAAGGTCTGGGGGCCCTTCTCAGAGGGAGAGGAGACCCCCCCCTGGCAGGGGCAGCAGGAGAGCCCAGAAAACGGACTGAAAGAAGTGGAGGAAGTCCAGGAGGCTTCCATTGTGCAACATTTAGAAGTGCAAATGGGACTCCTGCAGAACCTGTACGAGGGCCAGAACATCAAATTCAACTTTCTAAGGGGCAAAATTAATCATATGGAAGCAGGCATGCAGAGAGAGTCAGCATCCAGAGCCCAGTCGGAAGAAGATGATTCTGCAGCTGCCAAGGCTGGAAGGCCCTTAGACAGCTGCAATATGGACACAGGGACACCTCCTGCCAGGAGCGTCTCCCCGGAAGCCTCCTGGCCTCAACCTTGCCTCGATGCAGCTAGCCAAAGCCTGAGGCCTCCTCCTCCACAGAGGCGATATCCAAAAACTGGGATTGCAGAAACCTGGAAGGGTGTAATCTCCATCTCCTGATGGAGCCCTGCGCCCACTTGCAAAAAATTCCCACGGAGTAGATGGAACTCCCTGCCTCAAGAGTGCCACAAGGGCTTCTTTTTCAAATGGGGCAGATCCTGAAGGATCCCCTCCTCGCCTCCGGGAACACCAGGATGAGGCGGCAGAGCAAGGACTTAAGAGGGAAGCCAGATGTAAATAAAACCCTGGACTAAATACCCTTTAAAGACATTTTTAGGCTAGCATATCAAATAGTTTTTCAAGTAGCACTTTTAATAGTTTGTTATGGCCCATGTTGTTCAGGGCACCGTGATTATTTTTAATATATTCTATTCTATTCTGATACCTGTCTTACAAAACAGAAGTAAACGTGGGGGAAATTAAATGTGTACATTCTTGCTTGAGGGGTATATATGATCTTTCCTACATGTTAATATATTGAATATGACAATGTATGTCTTATATGTTGCTGAGGAGCTGGTTTAATGTAGTGTAATACAGTTTATGTTCTACAATGTAAAGAAACATGTCATGGTCTCGGGAGATTATCGGTGGTTCTTTTGAATTACGATCCCATAAGCAGGTCCCCTAATTATGACTCGGGGGGGGAGAAAGGGGTTTTTTGGTGTTTTTTTAAACACCAAAAACATATTGTGAAGGATAGGAACAGTACTAGGAACTAATTTAGAAGGGGAAAAAACACGGTCTCTGGATTCAAAATCGAAACGGGATGCCATTGGACACTGATAGTCCAGTCAGGGGGGAGAACCATGAACAGGGGAAAAGCTTGGAACTTTGCGTGGAAACCTTAGACTTAGCCTTGCTTTTGCTGCAACCACTATTCCTTAGTAAAAGAGCCTATCACTTCAGCCAAATGGAGTCAAGGTCTTTCTTTCCTAGGGCCCTAGCTGGGGCAGGTCTGACACTTTTCATCTGGAAAATGTTCTGTGTAGGGAAGCACAAATAAGTGTCTCTCAAACACTCAGGGGAGAATCAACAGCCGTGTACTGTCAATCCAGGAGTTCACACAAAGTTCAGGTGGGAAATCAAAAAAAGTTTTTAATTAGCCTAGCAAAACCTGCTTGTCACTAGAAAATTAAACCGACTGCTCCACCCAACGGGCAAAAGACTCTGAACCAAAGCAGGTCCACCCTTAGACACAAGATTAAACTGCAGAGGTTAGGCACTGGGGGAAACATGTAGGTTGTCAATGTGGGAATTCAGAACCAGCAAACACCCAGGCCAGTGATGAAGAACCTTTTAGAGACCGAGTGCCCCAAAACTGGCCCCACCCCCACTCTGCCCCCTGCCCCGCCCCCACCTCATCCCCCACCCCGCCTGCCCGCAGGGCCACTCACCGCCTCCAGGGCCTGCCGCAGATTGCCCAGGCAGCCCAGCAGTGCCATGGCGGCCACGCCCTCTGCCCACGCCCCGCAGTATCAACTGTGCAGGATGGGGCGTGAGGGCAGAGTCTTGTCTACGCTGCCTGGCTGCCATGTCCTTGGCTGCGCTGCTCCGTGTGGGCCATGCTCGGGGGTGACTCTCCTTCAGAGGGGCTGCTGGTGAGGAGAGGGTCGTGGAGGGAGGCGAGGCTGGGGCAACGGCACGTGTGCCCACAGAGAGGGCTCCGAGTGCCGCCTCTGGCACCTGTGCCATAGGTTCGCCACCACTGACCCAGGCCATACAAAACATCCTGAGCCCATGGAACTCACTGCAACTAGATCTTGCTTGAAAAATAAGGCCGCAGACTCCTTGAGTTCTGCATTACATCTGGATTCAGGCAGCCTGATATGCCATAATGATAGTTTGTTGACTTGTTTTGGTTGTAATGCAGACTCCCCAGTCCACGCAGCCACCCTCAGAAAAGGCAGGTGGCTTCTTCCATAAACTGAGGTGCAAGATTCGGGCGATCCAAACTCCGGTTCCCCTAAACAGCGCTGCATTCACACACAGGGTTAACTGAATCCCGAATTTATAACACCCGTTTCTCGCAGGCTGCATTCTCGCAACACGCTGGCCGGGCACGCAATCGGCTCGCTCGGAGACCAACGGGTCGTGAGAACGGGCCTCGCTCCACCGGTTCCGCCACGAGCCCAGCTGCAAAGAAATCCGGGCAGCGTTTCTGCCGGCGCTAAAAACGGAGCCTCCTCCTTCAGGAGCACCATACCTGTAGCTCCTGCACCGCGGGGAGGACGGGAGCCAGGCCGGCCGTTCTTCCCCGCGGCTTCGCTCGGCCCGCTCCTCCTCGCTCCCAGGGCCGGCCTTGAATGCGGGGGGGGGGGCCGTCAGGTCGGGGGGGGGGCAAAGGCTCGCCTCTTACCTGCGCGGGTCCAGGTGGCGCTGCCCGGCCGCGGGAGCGGGAGCAGCAGGCAGCAGAGCCGCGGCCAAAGCGGGGCGCGCAGAGAGAGTCTCGGGCCGGCCGACTCCATGCCGGCCCGTGGCGGCTGCTGCCCGCAGGCTTGGCGCGATCCCCCCGCGGCTGGAGCAGGAACGCGGCTGCCGGGCCGAGAGGCAGAGGAGGAAAGCAAGGGAAGAGGAAGGAGAAGGAGGAGGAGGAGGAGGAAGAGGAAGAGGAAGAGGGAGGCAGAGGAGGAAAGCAGGGGAAGAGGAAGGAGGAGGAAGAGGAAGAGGAGGAGGAAGAGGAAGAGGGAGGCAGAGGAGGAAAGCA
>NW_015387989.1:43737-51505 GCF_001527695.2 Protobothrops mucrosquamatus | reverse complement strand
GGGAGGCAGAGGAGGAAAGCAAGGGAAGAGGAAGGAGGAGGAGGAAGGCAGAGGAGGAGGAGGAAGAGGAACAGGCAGAGGGAGGAAGAGGAGGAGGAGGAGGAGGAGGAGGAAGAGGAACAGGCAGAGGGAGGAAGAGGAGGAGGAGGAGGAGGAGAACGAGGAAGAAGAGGGGATCCACTCGCCCTGCCCCACGCTGGGAGGGCTCCCTCCGGGTTTCACCCGCGGGAGGGGCGCGTGTTTGGGTCGGGTCGGGTCTCCCGCCCTGCCAGACTCCCTGTTGCAAAGCTGCACTCTCCCCCCCCTCAACCCCCGCGTTGAAAGAGGAAACCACGTGTAGGCAATGAATTCAACAGCAGCGACAACTGTCACGACAACTGGTTTAACATGTCACAGATCCCAGTAATTGGGAGGGGGGCTCTAAAGAACTGGGGGGGGGGCAGATGTGGCCTTGCAAAGGAAGGCCGGCACTTTCCAACCCACCTCCTCCATCTTGCCTTCCTCCTCCCCCCTAGCAAATGCTGCTGCTGCTGCTCACCATTTGTTGCAATGTGTAAATTGTGCTTGATGCTGGAACATTGTGTGATCCCAGCCACTTGTGGTGTAGTTGATAAAGATGCGACCCTGCCCAAGACCATGGATGGGAAGGGCCCCCGAGTCTCCTTCCACTTCAGTGTGCCCACCTGTCCCTCAGTACCCAGGGCCTGGTGGGCTTCGCTCCTGCCTGCTTCCCTCTGGGGCCCTTAAGGGCCCGCCTTCTGATTTCCTGGCCTTCCTGGAACCTTTCCCCAGAAACAAGTCTGGGACAATTAAAATGGTTCCCTGGGAGTTCTTGGCCTTCCAAATGCGGTCTGGGAGGGCCCAGAGTGAGCTCATGGGGCGGCCCCAGGTCTTTCCCAGGGAGTTTGTCCTAGGAGGGTTGGGGTCTGCTCCCCACCCTTAGGGCTCCGTCAGCCTCTTTCTGGAGAAGAGGGGCAGCCACGGTGGGGTCCCTCCTGATTTCACTTCAGGCTCTGCAGGGGCATCCAAGTGGGAGCCCTCCTTCTGAAGGGGGCTGCCCCCAACACTGATCCCCTTATTGGTCTCTGTTGCATCCATTTGGTTCCTGACTTAAGTTTCGTTTCTCCTGAAAAGCTTACCTGCCTGCCTTAGGTTTCGTTTCCTGACTTAAGTTTCATTTCTCCTGTTAAGCTTACCTTGAATTAGTACCTCCTTGACTTAAGTTTCCTGTTCTTTGTGTATGGCAATAGAGAGCCATCCCCCTATTGTCCTTTTGTACACCCCCCCCTTGATTATGCTAATGTACCAATAAAAGAGAGGCACGGAGAGGCTTGAGGGTCTTTGCCTGCCATCTCACCTGAAGAAGCATGTTGTCCGTGTGTTTCCTAACCTAAAGCAAGGCCCGTTGGTTTAGGCCAACGTACATCACCAGTCCATTCCTCTGGAGAGGAATAAGTTCATCCTGCAGGCGCAGGACCCCGGGATTTTGCAATCCCACAGTCTCTCTGGCCAAGTTGGCATTCTGGCCTAACTTCCACATTTTCCTCCGACAGAAGGCTGGAAACAACAAATTTGAAGCAGCAGCTGTAATTTTTCATCTGGGTTTATCTAGGGCAGGGGTAGGCAACCTCGGCTCTTTTATGACTCATGGACTTCAACTCCCAGAATTCCTGAGTCAGCTTTGCTGACTCAGGAATTCTGGGAGTTGAAGTCCATGAGTCATAAAAGAGCCGAGGTTGCCTACCCCTGACTAGGGCTTTGAACAGCAAACAACTTAGTCACCCTGAAACCCTGATAGGTGAGCTGGGGGGGGTTGTCTTGTCAAGAGGAAAATGCAGCAATTAATCTTTCGGCACCCGACACTTTTGTCCCCGGCAATTAAATCAAAGGTTCTTAAAATGGGCTCGTCCTGCATTTCCCTGCAGCTGCCCAAGCCCTGCTAGGCCTGCAGTGACACCCAGCAGCCTGTGCTGCGATGCTGCCTCTTTTGCTCCCTGAAGCAGCCCACATCACGCTGCAATTAGTGGAGCTGGCATTAGGCAGCCTCAAGAGCAAGGTTCCCATCCTTCAGCAAGAAGACTCGGTGTACGAGGCGTACATGGCAATCTGGGGAGCCAGGACCGAAGGCTCAGGGGGGCAAGCCCACCAGGGCTCTTGGTGCAGGGGCACTCTGGAGCATGGCAAGGGGCGGATCTTGCCCAGAGCTTGGCCTTTAGTCTCCCTGGACCAGGCACTCTCCTGCTGCTGAGATGTCGGTGGGGGCATTTTCTGAGCAGAGGGACTCCGAGGGGGCAGCAGGTGAAAGGTTTCCATGGGCCTCTTCCTTACATTTTGGGAGCTTGGCTCAGGGAAGGGGGTCCCTCCTGCAGGCTGAGTTCTCTGGAGCAAGATCAGCACAGCCCAAAGGGGAGGCGTCCGAGTCTCTCCCTTTCATTACGGCAAATGGCAGACCCCTGTATGTTGGCATCATTTCCAAGGGACTGAACATGAACAAGTACTATTATGTACACACACACACATTGAAGGCTCCTTCTGAGGGGAGCCATGACACACCAGTCTGTGCAAGGGCATCTTCAGCCTGAAAGGGGCTGCCAGCCGTTGCTCCTTACAGGTACAACAATATCTTCCCCAGAGCACATGCAGTGAATCTGTGAAGCCCATAGCCACACATTAAATGAATAGCTTGAAGGCATGGAAAAGCTGTCAATGGCTGCTTGCCATGATGGCTCTATCTCAATCCAGGAGTCACTTCTGTTTATGGGCCTCTGAAGGCTCCTGGCTGACTCTGGACCCTGAGAGAACCGACTGGTGAATGGAGCTGTGAAGTCTTTGGGGCTTGGTGGTTTTCTTAAAGATGTTTCATTACCCAATTCAGCGCTGATAATGTTACCTAGCTGGGTCATGAAATGTCTGCCACAAAACCACCAACCTCGGAGAGCGCCAAGGACCCCTCATTTCAAGCCTTCATTCCAAATATTCTTGCCTATTGGTTCATTCAAGGAGATTCGGACAGAGAGAAGTGCGGAGCTCCCAGCAGGGATCTGCACTGGGAGCTCTCCATGGTCCTGCAAAGGCAGCTGCTTAGTCAGCCTACCAGCTCTTGCTTGTGGGTCCAACTCTTCCTCTTGGGAAGAGTCTGAGAAGGTTGAGGTTAGGCTGCGGTTGAGAAGGCTCTTGATCCCAGACGCCCCCCTACACCCAGCTGGCTCCTAAGTCGAAAGCTGTTTTCTCCAAGGCAATCTTAGCGCCAACCAGAGCTTCCTCCTTCTGTTCTGAATTCAAGATGGACAGTGATTAATATTTATACGTTAGTTATATGTAAGGGTGTAGGCTTAAACATATGTTGTATATAGCATGTTTAAATGTGAGTTATGTATATGTACACTTTTGAGAGCAAGCAACAAAATTTCATTTTTAATGTGTGCCAATGTGCCCACAGTAAACAAAATGACAATAAAGGTTATCTATTCCATCTATTCTAACCAGATCCTGATAATTATCCCCCTTTTGCATCATGCTCCCTGTTTTCCCCCCCAGTTACTGAAATGGCCCCTGGCAGAAAGAGATGGGGATGACCTGGTGTGCAGCCTTGAAATAAATACCTCGGTGTCAGCGGGCAAAGCAAGAGTTTTGCTTCATTTTGGGTTTTTTTTTTCAACAAGACACAGTCATTTTTAAAAATATATATGTATTTTACAGTTATACAGTAAATCCAATTTACAAAGGATGATAACAACATCAGCATATGTGGTCCCAGGGAAAAAGTTTCAAACCACCTTCAAACCACTTCAAGCTGATTCTAGGTGAACTAGATGTTAATAATTCAATTCAAATACTTCCAGTTCCAAAGTTAATACAGGTAGAAACAGTTTTGCATGAGTCTTAAATAAAGGGGGGCAAGATGAGAAGAGTTTGCCTCCAAAACAATAAAAAAAGTCAGCCAACTGAGGCAACTGAACTTTTCCGGTACAAATCATACACTTAAAAAAACAAAGGGAAAACAACTGGAAATCTGAATTTCTGACACACGCACTCACACACTTTGGTAACACAATCCAAAAACAGGGACAAAAACACTGAGGACTGTCCACTTTGAGGAGAGTCTGCAGACCCTCATGGCCCCTCCCAATCAACGGCACTCACGGTCGTATTTTCAGTTAACTTGATGAGTTAAATGATTCTCCTGACAAATAAGTTTCAAGTTGAATAAGGTGCAATTTACAGATTATGATGTCACAGTGCAATTTAGCAATCAAGAACTTCATTCTCAAATAAAACAAAACGTTTGACCTATGCAAAAAATCCGTGACAGAAGACAGCCACCGACAGCAGGATGATGGCATTGATGTTGACCACGCGCCTCCAGAACGGCTCCTCTGTGGTGTCCATCAGCTTGTGTTGCAGGGCTTCCTCCTCTTCCTTGCTCAGCTTGGGGCCCGTCTGCTCCAGGCCGCAGAACCAGTTGTAGGCTTTCTTGCAACAGTTGACTTCTTTCTCTGGGGCTGCAAGAACAACATCATTGCTGGGCATTAGATGAAGCAGCCAAACTGACCCTTCCATGCCCAGAACATCCTCCTAAGGTGCCACCACCTTATTCTCATACATTTTGCTTATATGCCCCAATATGTCTAGTACCATAGAGTTGAAAGGGTCCCGTTATCGAATCTACTGACCATTATTCATCCTGTTTCACATTGAGACAAATAACACTGCCAAAAAAGAGACTGGAAAGAATCTCAAAGGACCACGAGGAGTTAGGCAGAAAGGCAAAAGAGATTTGAGCAGAGGTGGGGTTTTCATCCATGCCTCCAATTGGCCCAAAGAAGGAGTGGAGGATTTAGGGGGGGTGAACTGTTGGCTCAGGAATGGAGCACCCAAGAAAACTTTGTATTCCTGGACCACAACTGGGCCCTCTACAGGTAGGGCTTCCGCAAGCCACAAGATATGTTGCACCTCCCAAAGACTGGCAAGTATATATTTCATTATACTCGGGTCACGTGGCAGACTTTAAACTAAACCTGGAGTAGGAAAGAAATCAGAAGGCAGCCAAAGTTTCTGTCCAAAGTTAAGAGACCCTGAGATCAAGAGAGGAAGTGGTAAAAATATATCAGGAGATGCAGGAGGCAAAGCTGAGAAGGCCAGTGCTGAGACTCAGAGGCTTTTTGTACATCAGTGCTCAGAGAATGAGGAACAAACAGGGAGAACATCAAGCCTTAGAACACTGGAGGAAAGGTGGCATCATTATTATTATTATTATTATTATTATTATTATTATTATTATTATTATTATTATTATTTCTAAAAGTTGGTGGAATGTATCATGCGATTGGAATATAAAACTAGAAGGATATAGTTTGCTGACAAGAAAAAAAAGTCCAACTAGGGGAGGGGGAAAAGGTGTCATATTATATGTGAAGAATTTCAACACCTGTAAAGAAATTCAGGACATCAAGGGTGAAAATCTTGCCGAAAGTGTCTGAGTGGAAATCAAAGAAAAAAGCAAAACAAAAAATGAGGCAAGTGTGGCTGAAATCTTTGCAGATCAGATCCTTGAGTGTCCAGGAAACGTATCACTGTGTCGGGGGGGGGGGACTTCAACTACTTGAGCATCAACTGGGAATCAACCAAAGCGGCAAGTGGGAGATTTTACGGGTTCTCACTGTGTCTTGTGCAGGGGTCCCCAACCCCCAGTCTGTGGAGCAGTACTGGGCCGTGGCATGCCAGCAACTGGTCTGCACAAACAAGCAAAGCCCCATCCATAAGATGCAGGCAGCACACAAAACCACACACCCTCTGGTCCATGGAAAAGCCTCTCTCCATGGAACTGGTCCCTGGTGCCCAAAAGGTTGGGGACCTCTGCTGTAGAGGACTTCAACAATCAAAGACCAGAGAACTAGCCATGTTGGGCTTCATGCTTACTAACAGGGAACAAATGGTGGAGTGGGAAGGTGAGAATGGTGAGAGTGAATGACCGCATCTTCCTGGAATTCACCCTGCAGGCAAGCAGAACCAAAAGTTGTCTGGTTATTATTCTACATTTCAAGAGATCTGATTTCAGCAACGAAGGGAAAAAGTAGGAAGGATTCTAAAGGAATGGAATCCTCAAGAAGGTTGGGAGACTCTCAGGAAGGAGAATCTTTCTCCACAAAGAGGAGGGGTCAATTTATTTTCCAAAGCACCAGAAGGCAGGACAAGAAACAACGGATGGAAACTAATCAAGGAGAGAAGCAATCTGGAATTAAGGAGAAACTTCCTAACAGTGAAGTCAATTAACCAGTGGAACAGCTTGCCTCCAGAAGTTGTGGGTGCTTCATCATTGGAGGTAAAGAAAAGACTAGACAACAACCTGTCTGAAATGGTATAGGGTCTCCTGCTTGAGCAAGGGGTTGGGTTAGAAGACCTCCCAGGTCCTTTCCAGCTCTATTCTGATTGTTATTGTTATTATTAAGGCCCCAATGCAAACAATACTAAAGAAAAAAGTTAAAAATGGGAGTGTCCCGATGAAGCCACCAAGGGTGCATAAATAGTTCTCTATCAACAAGAAACAAAAAGGACAAATTTAAAACATGAAAAGAGAGGGATATTACAAGAATAGAATATCAAAGAATAAGGATCATTTTTTTAACCACTGCTAGGAAAATAGGGGGAAATTAGGACAAGCAATAGGGAGAAGCTGGAACTACTTAATTTCTAGTTATTATTAGCCTTTTTAAATGGAGGAATATAAAGTTCGGACCTTAGGTGGAACCAGCAGGTGCACAGGGTCAAGATGTGGCACCTGGTGTGGTGAGAAGGGTCTGAATATCCTGGCATGAGCCAACAGAGTGTTGCAGCTGTAAAACTAGCTATACAATCTTGGGCTGCTTGAACAGAGATAGAACATTGCAATCACTGAAGTGATTGTTCTCCTGCATACCGTGTCCAGTTTTGTTCACCACAATAAAAGAAGGGGATTGCAGAATTGGAAGGAGTTCAAAGAATAAAGAAAACGAGGTTGGGGTTTAGGGATTAAAACTATGAAGACCAGTTACAGAACTGGGTATGTTTAGCCTAAAGAAAAAAAGGCTAAGGGGAGACATGATAGCTATCTTCTAATAATTGAAGGACCACCACAAGAAAGAGAGTCTGGATTTTTCCTTCACGGCTCTTGAAGGTAGGAGAAGAACCAATGGGTAGAAGCTTTACAGAGAAGGATCCAAATTGAAATAAGCAGGAATTTCCTGGCCAGAAGAACTACTAAACAGTCTCCCGAAATCAGGAAGTCTCCATCACTGGAGTTTTTCAAGCAAAGGTTGGGCAGCCATTTGTCTGGGATGGTATAAAGGATTCGTGTCCTGGACAGGCTGGACTAGATCTCCCTTCCAACTGCAGGATTTTATTGTTCCATTTAGATCAGCCAAACTATTTCCTTCTCTCTGTGAAATATCACTGATAATGCTCTAGCCTTCATTTGAACACATCCAGTGAAAGAAAGCTCACTATTGTCCAATTCCTCTTACTCCTAGTTGTAACATTCTTTAATAAATTTTCTTTAGAAGCTTCACCTCCTATGTAAGAACCTTGCAAGTGAGACTGTGCTCTTGCCCCTCCTCTCCGTTCTTCTACCCATGTGACTTAGGGAGAAGTTTGTCAGAGCCTCTTCTGTGAACTTTCTGCCTGTGGGGGTTTTTTGGATTCCCCCCTCACTCACTGCTTTGTTGACGGATCTCACCTACGCCCATCAAGGTCTGACAACTGATAACTGACAACTCTTGAGCTATTTGAAGAC
>NW_015387989.1:4964-42909 GCF_001527695.2 Protobothrops mucrosquamatus | reverse complement strand
TTAAATAGGGAATAATTTTTAAAAATTTTCAAAGATTTTAAATATGACACAGCTATTAATATATTTGCTTTTTAATTGGTTTTATAGGGGAAATGTTTTTTTGTGTTGTTTTTTAACATGCTGTGAGCCGCCCTGAGTCCCTCTGGGGAGAAGGGCGGCATAGAAGTTTAAATATAAATAAATAAATAAAATAAATAAATCTAACTGCCACATCACGTGGTCCACATTTTACTATTTTAGGAAGGAGGATATCACAACCAACCCAATCAGATGCCTATCAATTGTTGCCTCTATTCAAGAGCTCACAAACATACCGCTTCACTATCTGTTCAAGGATCTCACTCAGTACAGAAACTAAGTTGACAGGTCTGTCATTTCCTTTCCCTCCTTCTTTCCCCTTGAATATGGGGTCACAATTGCTTTTCTTCAGCCTCCTGGGACTTCCAGGAGGTCCTTAAAGATCAAAGCATTCCAGACAGATGACTGTCCAACCTCTACGTGGACACCTCCAGGGAAGGGGTGTCCTCTGCTAGGTCCTCTGGGTCCTTGATCCCACTGCTGAACCTGCCTACTTACTTATTATTAGGAAATTTCTTTCTATCATTCCATGAGAATCTGTTTTCCATAACTTAAGATCATTAGTCCATGTTTTGAACTGCAGGAGAACTGCCTACAGAAGAACTCCTGACCTTCTTCTGAGAGGCCCCTTCTTGGCCTTTGAAGAGGGTTGCTATATTCTCCCTTTCTCCAGACTGAATCTGCTCTGAACCTCTGCTGCAGAATCCTTAACTAATAAACGCATATTTGAACTATTCAGTCTTCTTGAGGGCCATCAAAATTCCTCCTGGCATTTGTTTTTTTTTTTAGCATCCCAACCTAAATTTGATTGCCTGAAAAGTGATGGCTCTCTAATGAGCTCGGATGCCTGTGAGCATATTGGCCAAAAGTCTGATATCTAGGCCAGATAGATTAGGAGAGGTCCAGCCTGGTCTGTCCTGGACTTGAAATAACTCGAAATCTCCTGGTAAAGGTGATCTCACCTGGTTCCTCCTCATAGTCCTCCACTCCCTGCATCATCTCCCCTGCATCCAGATCGACACGTTGTTCTTTACTGTTGCGCAGAGTCCAGCAAAGACGATAAAGCTGCTCAGGAAACAAAGATAACAACAATGAAGCAGGAGCAGCTGAAATGACCTTGAAGGAGGACAGGACCAAGCCTCGGCCTTGGTTCAAAAGGGACTGCTAGAAGTGCCCTGATAACTCCACTACGCCTACTCCCTCTGTACCCAATACCTCTGGCAGAACAACACAAAATTTTATACAACTGCTCGTGCGGTGTTGAACTTCCCAACAAGATGGAAGTGGGGAGATGCGCCCCCAGAAGGCATCCCATCTAACATGGCTTCAAGCCGGTTTCCGCCCACCCTGCTGGCTTTCGCTTCTGCTGAACGGGAGGTGTGGCTGCCTCAGATCTGAGGGCCCCAAAGGTGGCGATGAAGGGAAAGGGAAACGGCTCTTCCTTTGATTCTCACCCATGTTGGGCGTTCACGATAGGCTCAGGGACTGAGAGTCGGTGAGCCACTGTACGCTGTTACCCACAGATATTTCTCCACATGTGGCCAAAATCTCAGGGAAGAGAGAACTGAGGTGGGGAGGGTCAGGAAGAGGAGGGAGACGGCTTACATGGACGTCGTCAATTGGCTTGGTCAGGAACGAGACGATCAAAATGAGGGTGATGCAGATAGCAAAAAGGATGATAGCAAAATAGAGGTAGTGAACTTTACAGATGACCGCTGGGCATTCACTGGGCACAGCACAGCTGCCGGTTCCATAGGCGAATTCTGCAAACATTCGAGACAGCCCGATTGCCAGTCCTATTATCAGGCCCCAGAAGGCCCCCTGCAACAGAGAGCAAAATGCACTCAGGAGGACCTCTTCCCCCCTCACCTCCATGCAGTCCTCAGTCATTCTTTGGACTCACAACTGTACACATAGCATTGCGATAGATAGATAGATAGATAGATAGATAGATAGATAGATAGATAGATAGATAGATAGAGAATAACACAGTTGAAAGGGACCTTGGAGGTCATCTAGTCCAACACACACACACACCGCTTGAGCAAGAGAGTGTCAGATCTGACATCTTCAGCTTGGTGCCTCGCTGGCATCCTCCCATCATTTGTTGGAGGGGGGGTAGAGATGACCGGGGGTGGGTGGGTGGGTGGGTGGGGTGGAGGGGGCTGACAGGTTTGACAGAAGCCAGCAGTGTGAGAACCGGCCTGTTCCAGTCTTCCAGGCTGCGGAGCCTGAGAAAGGAACGGGAATTGCACCAACAGGTACCAAACATCTAAGAGGTTTCCTTCCGTGAACTGAATTCAGGACATTTTAATTGATTAATGTTGATTATTAATTTGATAGCTTTAATTATAACTATAAGCTAAAAGAATGTGGGAGGGAGGGAGGGAGAGGGGGGGAATTTGGAGGGCTGGATCTCTTGATCCCACCAGTTTCTAGCTCACGTTCAGGAGCTTTTTCTCATTTGACTCTCTCCTCAAAGAAGAAACCACCACAAGGATTATATAGGCAGTCCTCGACTTTCAACAGTTCATTTGTAGTGACCGTTCAAAATTACAACAGCACTGGAAAAAGTGAACTATGGCCATTTTTCACACTTACAACCGTGGCAGCATCCCCACAATCGATTGCCTGTTCTTGTAATCAGATCACTGAAAACTCAAGCAAAGCCCTAAACGGGGGCCTTCGTGAGGCGCAGGAGGTTGCTTTAGAAAATCCCTTGGAGGCACAGAGTTGGCATCTCATGGGCCTTTTAGTCTGGAGGCTCCTGGCTTGCTATGCTAGTAGCCCTGATTTGTTTGTTTGTTTGTTTGTTTGTTTAACTTATGCATGCCCATCTCACCAAAGGTGACTCTCGGCGGTGGCTGGCTACATCCTAAAAGCCGCATTTGGGTTTAGTTTGCTTCCACCTGAGTCTTTAGTCTGGGTCTGGGCTGAGTAGTTAAATGCATAATGAATGATCCCTTGCGGCGATCCTCAGCAACTCAGCTTCTTTGATGCAAGGAGATGATGGATTTAAAAAAAGAGGGTGCTTGATGAGGCTGAGGAACACATAAAAAGAGGAGAGAGCAGAAATGGGGGGGGGAGTGGGTGAGATCCGAAGAGATTTCCAGGATGTCCTCAGAAGAGCTGCAATTGTTGTGAGACACCAGAACTGACTGAGGGGGTCGGAGGCAGAGAGGCTACCTGGGCACCTGGTCAATTTCAGGGGGCTCTTTGCACTGACCCCCCCCATGGCCCCAGGAGAGCCTCCATGGGAGGCAGGAGCTCTGGTGGACGTGCTCTGCAGAGGGTAAAGAGGGGGGGCTGGCCCAGGGGGAGGGAAGGATGGTGAGGTGGCGTCAGATCAGCCCCTCTCAGGGAACTCTGGAAATCCTTTGGAAAACCAGGATCTGGGCAGCAGTTTTGCTGTTTGAAAGCAGCACCAGGAAGACGCCGGCAGCCCAAAAGAGGAGAAACACCCTCCTGCCCTCCGGCCTGGCAGGGAGTCTGGCTTAGCCCCGGGGCTAGGAGCCTCCCAGGGACCGATTGCTCAGGAGCCCCGATTAAGAAATGGATCTGGCCAATTGATCTCTTCAGTCTAATCAATCTGGCTGCAGCCAAAATAATTACACTGACCAACATATGTGTTAATCAGATAAAAAGTCTCGTGACGAGTAAGCAAAGCTCTTAAATCGAAATTAAGACGAACACCTGCATCAGCCAAGGGAAAGACTGCAGCCTGTGAGATGGGCTATTCACCTCTTTCCCAGGCTCTTCCCACCTGTTCCTCCTCTTGTGCCACGGAAACCACGCCATGCAGCTGCCTTTCCATGTCCTGGGCACAAACACCCCTCCTTTTGTGAGGGGATTGGCCTGCAGAACTTCCATGGGCTAGAAGACCCTCCAGCCCTGAAGCCGGCAGGGGACCTCCAGCTTCTCTTTGGCTCCCTCCCAGCTGGAGAGGCAGAGAAAGAAAGGGGCCCCACCTGGCAGGGCTTGGCAAGGGGTTGCCCCCCCCCAACCAAGGGCCAGCTGCTCACCTGCTCATTGACTCTCTTGCAGAAGATGGCCAGGAAGAAGACGGCAGCAATGGGCGGTCCCAGGAAGCTAGTGATGGATTGGATGTAGTCAAAGAGCTGCCCACCTTGCGCAGACTGGATCACGGGCACCCAGGCGATGCTGATGCCAATCAGGCCCAGGATGAAAAGCCTGGGAGGAGAAGGCGGCAGAGAGAGGCATTGGGTGACGCTGTCCTGTGCCAGCCCAGCCACTGAGCCACAAAGCCGCCCAAGAGCCACCTTGGCAGATGGATCTGAGCTCATCCACATTTGTTTCAGGGGCGGCTGCTATATTTACATTTATTCATAGATGCCTGACTGCAAGGAGACGCTGATTGTGTCTGTATGTTTTGGTTTCTTTTTCCAGCTTTTGTCTTCTATGAATATTGTGTGTTCCTTTTCTTTGTTTTTTGTCTTTAGTTAATTGCAAAAAGAGCAGAGGGAGTGTGGTTGTGGCCGCGCAAATGAAGCCCTGCCCATTTTGTATCCGCATCGCACAGAGAAAATGGGGGGGGGGGGAATTTGACTTTTTTGACTACTCCTGCAGACCCCCTTCACTTGTTTAAAGGGACAGATAAGCCTAAATTTCAATAAACAGCCCGATCAACCGAGTCACTTGGCGGGTTGTCCCTCCTGTCAAGCAGCTCCTTCGCGAAGGAGACAGGAAAGTCGGCCATCCTTCTTATCAAGTCTGCAAGGTGCGTCCTCAATTAAGCCAGATGCCCTCCAGGGGGCGCTGCAGAACTGCCCACGCCAGGGAGCTCTCTGGCCCAAGAGTGACCATCTCAGTCCTTGTGGACTTTAGATAGGAGGCTGTGCAGAACAACTGGCGGACTGGCCCTCAACCTGCAATTCTCAGGTGAAGAACGGCATGCAGAGGAAAGGTAAAAGCCGTTCCTTGCTAGGCAAAGGTCTCCAAAACGGCACCAGGGGCTCCATAGTCAGATTATTTGCCCTCTGATGACTTGCTTTGATCAACGTTTTCATTTCCAAAGCCCGGAAGCTTCCTTCAGCCACAAAAGGAAAAGGGAAGCAGTCTTCCCTGCACTGCAGCCATTTTGGGAAGGTGACCAACGCAGGTTTCCCAAGTGCCAAAAGGGTCCCTAAGGTGTCCGGCCGCCCTCCAGCTGCCCTTTCTTGCAATCCCCCCTTTGCTGAGCCCTCGCTGCTGCCGCTGCCGCCAAGCACTTTTACCTGCCGACAATCATGAGCTCCTTCTCCTTGGCCATGGAGCGTATCTTGGTGTAGATGTCCATGGTGAAGAGGGTGCTGGCACTATTAAAGATGGAAGTGAGGGAACTCATCAGCGAGGCCAGCATCACAGAGAGCATCAGGCCTCGTAGCCCTGAAAAACAAAGCAGGGGAGGTGTGAATAGGCAACGGTTTGGTGTGAGCAGCGCCTGTTGCGGGTTGCAGCAAAAGCTGGCTTACTGCGCAGCCACACGGAGGAGAACTCAACCATCTGGCCTAGCAACCCAATGCCCAGGAGCACAGCTGGGAAAAGGCTATGTGATCCAGGGGTGCACTCATCATGCCAGAAGAAGCACCTCCTCCAAGTGACCTAAAAAAGCCACTAGGCATCATAATCGCTTTAGGATCAACCTGGGATTCCTGCAGGGGCCGCCTTTTTATGGCAGACTCTGGGCAGAAGGCAGCCAGGCGGCCTGTCAGAACCCTTTGGGACACACGATCCTGGGCACGGACCTCAGCCAGCATTGCAGTCCAAGGCATAGATAACCCAAACCCACCCACCCCCCGGCCTCCTCTCACCGTCTGGCATGAGCTCCACCACCATTGTTGGGTAGGCGATGTTTGAACAGCCAACCTCTGTCCCACAGGCCTCCATGCACACCGAGGGAACGACACACGCCACTCTGTCTGTGGGAAGAAGGGAAACCGCGGCCCTCGTGAGCGAGCTGAGCAGGCTGGCGCCAGTCTGCCCTCGGTCTCCTGGGGGGAGCAGCCCTCACCTTTGTACAGAATGCGGCTGATCATGCCTGGCATCACCATCAGAAACATGGGCAGCAACTTCAAGTAGCCACACATGATGCAGCCCGCCTTGACATGGGACATGTTTTTCCCCGAGAGGCATCGCTGGACAATGACCTGCCCAAGAGAGGGGCAAATGAACAAGCACAGAGATAGAACATGGAATAATAGCATTGGCAGGGACCTTGAAGGTCTTCTAGTCTAACCCTCTGCTCAAGCAGGAGACCCTGCTACGTCATTCCATACAAATGGCGGTCCGGTCATTGGGACAAGGCCATCCTTCGGAACAGGCCTTGGAAATGACCTCTGCTCTGTGCCATGATTTTTCCACAAGGGCTGGCCCTGGGGCAAAGGTTGTTCTTGACCAGGGCATCCCAGATTCAGACATTGCTTGGCACGGTGGGCCTTTCCTTACTCTTGTGGCAAGGTCGCTTTGCTTTTAGAGAGATAGATAACCTTTATTGTCATTTCTTACTGTGGGCACATTGGCACACATTAAAAATGAAATTTAGTTGCTTGCTCTCAAAAGTGTGCACATACATAACATACATTTAAACATGCTATATACAATGGGGAAGATCTTTGGGTTCTACAGGCCCACCTCACCAGCACCGTGGCAGAGCCCGTGGTTGGCGCAGCTTTTTACGTAAGACACTCAGGCTAGATTCACATGATACACTGAGCCACAAAGGAGTCAAGTAGCGTTTCAACTTCTGGTTGCACTGATTCCTTTACAGTTCAGTGTATCCTGAAAATTAATTAGCTTCATTCCATAAGTCACCATTCAGTTAACTTACTCAACAACATGCAATCAACCGTAGTTTGGGAGCAGATGTCTGGAATATTTATTTATTTAATCAATTAATTTAAATGCCAGCCAGAGAATAAGATTTGGGACTGGCGATGTCCTCCCAGCTGCCATCCAAAGACCAAAATGATAATCAGCCTGCCTCTGCCCAGCCCAAGGCCACCCTCGGCTTTAGAAGCCCACCTTGAAAAGTGTGGCTAAGGCAGTGATCTGGGCCCACGAGTCCAGTTCTTAATGTCCTGGTTCCTAAAGCCGAAGTTTGTCTCTTTAGGTCTCCAAGCGTAGGATCAGGGCGATCCCACAGAGAAGACCTGTGGGCGGGGAACATCAAAAATACCGACAGCGTCATGACCCTACCTGGTCAGTGCACCAATACCACAATGCCAGAATGCTCAAGCCAAAGATGAGTCCAGGCCAAGGGAGGTCGCCGTCCACAGGGTCCCGGAAAATGTGGAAGGCATCTGGACGGGGAGTGTAGCACTTTTCAGGGATGGTCACATTATCGTAGGAGATGTTGGATGGGATGGCTTTCATGTACGATTCCAGCAAGCCCTCATATCCTCCGACTTCCTTAAATGCTGAAGAAAATCACACGATCCGTCAGGACAAGCAAGTCTATGACAAAGCCGAAGAGTTCTCCTCTCCCGCACACCCACGTGGTTGGACACACATCAGCTCAGGTGACTGTTGTAAAGGCAGAATTGGGCCATTTCCTAGAAAGATCCATCTTGGAACCTGACCAGTTATGGCCACAGCTGAGTCTGGTACTTTGGGAGATTCAGTTCTGCTTTAAAAAGAACGCCTCCGATCCTTACGCTGCTGCAGGAGAAAACTGGGTTTGCGTGTTCAGTTGAATGTGCGTGGTTGTGTTTGTGCAACATGCTTACTCTGGGATTAAGTGAACCATTTTCTCAGTTCACACAATGTATAGAGCCAAACACTGATCCCCACAAGCTGGGTTCACACAGCACGTTAACCACCATTATTTTTTAAAATCAGTCTGCATTGTTTACTTATTAAATTTACAAAAGCAAAGGAAAAGCAAAGGGGAAATAAAGAAGAAAAAATAGATGTAATTTTTACAACTGCTGCAAAAATAAATGTTAAAAATCAAGATTTCATTGTTTCAACAAAGCAGCCAAAGAGTGATGCTGCTAATGATCAGAGATGCTAGACCAGGGATAGGCAACCTTGGCTCTTTTATGACTCATGGACTTCAACTCCCAGAATTCCTGAGTCAGCTATGCTGACTCAGGAATTCTGGGAGTTGAAGTCCATAAGTCATAAAAGAGCCAAGGTTGCCTACCCCTGTGCTAGACTAAATAAATGCCAACACACCATAGATAACTTTAGCTGGAAGAATCCAGAACACACAAAGACTCTGGCAACCCCCATCACTAAGACAAGTTGAAAAAAGCAGAACAAAATTCCCAATCCAACTTCTCTAGCTGAACCCCATAAGCAAAGAGGCACCTGAACCTAACTGGGTTGTCAACATGCCCCACTGCCCACCGACCATCGCAGAACACCACATCCTTCAGAACAAACATGGATGATGCAAGTCAGTTAGAGTTCTCTGCAGCCTTGGAAGCGGGGTTTAAAACCATCTGCCCTAAGGCCAACAGTGGCACACAGACCAGAAGAACGCAGACGCAGAACCAGCTCAAACTAGAGTCTCAAAGACCCAAAGAAGGTCCAAACCATCACATCCTCCCAAAAGACAAGGGCTCAGCCATAGTTATCATGGACAGAACACAGGACAGACAGAAAGCTACATACAGTGAATCCACACCGATGATCACACACCCAGTGCTGTGGAATGATTTCTCGTGTGTATGTTGAAAACTAAGCTAGATCAGAGCCAGCCCACCATATTTAGAGCTGCCTAAATTCCTAGACCCTTCCTCAGTGAGGGGGTGGGCATGTTCTCTGGCACCCATAACCAAGAGGCTAGAACAACATGAGGAAAAATATCCTACAGGGAGGAGTTATTAACCAGCTTCGAGAAGGAGAGCGTTGAGGGTCTTCAGACCAAGGGGGCACCACCATCTGTCTCAAATGCTTTAGCAGATCCTGCACAGAACAAGGGGTTGGACTAGAGCAGTGTTTCTCAACCTTGACAATTTTAAGGCATGTGGACTTCAACTCCCAGAATTCCACAGCCAGCATTGCTGGCTGTGGAATTCTGGGAGTTGAAGTCCACATGCCTTAAAATTGTCAAGGTTGAGAAACACTGGACTAGAGGGACACTGAGGTCTTTTCCAACTCTGTGATTCTGTGATTCAAGCGCCTCGTGTCTGGGCGAATCTGGGCTCCATTCGGTCTTCTTGAAAGCAACTCCCGGGTACCCAGCTAAAATCCTTCAGGGTCTTTTGGAGGTCTCCCCTGAATTCCAGCCATGGTGTACCTGGGGGCAAGGCACTTTCAGGGCTGGTTTTGAACTCGGGCTTACCAAAGACGGTCAGGATGACGGATCCCACCAACATGATGCAGGTCTGCAGTGTGTCTGTGTAGATCACGGCGGCAAGTCCTCCTGCCAGGCAGAGCGAGGGGAGCAGAAGGATAAAGGGGTAAAGGGAGAGAGGAGGCCCAGGGCCAAGCCGCCCCCCTCCCCAGAGAAAGTCCTTGGGCTTCCCTCATGCAGGGAAATGGGCAGGGGGGAGACGGGGAGGCTTCCCAGGCACCAGGGGGCCCAAAGGTTTGGGGGCTGAGCCTGCTTCAGCAGCTGACATCAAGGCTGGGAGGCTCACCTGCCAATGGGACTCACCTGTGATGGTGTACAGGGCAGTGATGGTCAGCAGTATGATAATGGCCACATAAATATTCAGTCCCATAGCAATTTGGATGAATATGGCTCCAGAAAATATATCTGCCTGTGGTGGGAAGGAAGAATTGGCCCATTAAGCCAGAGTGCCAGGCAGAGCGGCAGCAGTGCCCCAAGGGGCCTCGCCAACCTCCCGACCCGGAAGGCCTGTGCTGCACAAAGACGTGGCGAGGGCTTCCTTTTGTGTGGGCCTCGTTACAGGGGTGCCCCAGGGGAGCAGTAAGGGAGGAGTGGGGCCGGAGGAGGTGTGGCTGCTGGTCCTGGATCAGCCATCTCTACTGCCACCAGTCTCTGCTCCCTGGAAGCAGAGAGGATAATGGCTGGCAATAACCTTAGAGACCATCTAGTCCAGCCCCTGCTCAGGGAGGAGCCACCACTATGGTCTTTCTGATTTAAGTAGTCAGACTTAAATGGGGGTGCAGGGAGAGCGGGTCCTCCAGACTCTGGAAGTTCACTGGAGCCTGGGATTGTTGTCCTCCTGAGGGCATGGACTCCAGCCTGCTCCTGCAATGGACTGCGAGTGCCCCCTCCTCCCTTTCACATGCAACAAAGTGGGGTGGGGGCTCTGCACCTGAGCATCCACGAACGGGGCCCCACTAGGAGTCTGGTCTCAGCCCTGCCTTCCTCCGCCCTTCCACCTGACTCATCCAGTGCCAAAGAGGTAATTGCAGGTGTGGAGTAAAAGGTGTGGCTTCTTGAAGGCGCTGCTTACGGGAACTGCAGCGTCCCCACACTCTCCCAGCACCTGCACCTCCTGCATGGCCTCATGCAACCTGCTGTGGTAGGGCTGACCCAGGTCTCCTGGGGAGGGACGCGGTCTCCCCCTCGGAACTGGCTGTGCTAGTTTGCAAAAAGATGGTGGGGCTCTAACAGAGTCTGCACTCTAACAGAGCATGGCACTCTTTCCGTTGCTTTGGCACTGCCTGCCTGGCACGAGATGGAGGGTCTGCCTGCAACCAAAGGGCCCCAGCACTGCTCTCTTTGCCCTTCAAGGCAGAATCGTCTGCATCTCTCCCACTCCCATCGTGTCCCCTGCCTCTTGGGGGGGGGGGTGCCCTTCCCATCCCATTAGAGTTTAATCAATAACCCTGATAGAGATCATTTATTGCCAGCTAGTGAGAGAAGGCAGGGGCCTTGGGTTAATGGGCACAATTAACTCCTGCCCTTTGTTCACTGGTCAAAGAGTAGCATCATGGGGCACAGTGCCCTGGCCTTAGAGAGAGAGAGAGAGAGAGAGAGAGAGAGAGAGAGAGAGAGAGAGAGAGAGAGAGAGAGAGACCCCTCCCTTGGACTCACTAGTTCCCCCCCCCAAGGCTTCTTACAGCCTTCACTCTTGAAAAGAAGGGCTTGTAGGAAGCCATCTGCTTTGGAAACAAATTCAGGCAGCCATTTCTTTGGGAGCCGAGGGAGAAGACTTCCTTCTGGACTGTGCCCCTCAGAGGTCCATGGGAAGATGGGGGGCTCAGGTGTCTGGGACTGTGATCCATCCAGCCCAGATGTTGTGAGGTGCGAATATCCAACCCTCATGATGGGAAGGTTCCCCAAGTCACTGGGCCCATTGCACGGCTACCAACCCATTGGAAGGGTCTCAAGACCCTCCTTTACCTGCCCCTCCACTCTTGATGCTCCCTCAAAAGCCCTAGAGGCATCCCTTGGCCCTTCCCTGCCCCCTGAGCTGCAGGAAATGCCATGAAGTTTCCCACCATGATCCTGGAGAGGATTCAGCTCCTAAACTCACCGAGATCTTCGTGAAGATGTACAGGAGCAGAGAAAGGACTGACAGGTAGATCTGAATCCGTTTCCCTCCGAAGCGCTTCTTCAGATACTCTGGCATGGTGACCACCTGCGAGGGAGGAAAAGGTGCTGTTGGGGGGGGGACATCTGGTGGGGAGGATCCCAAGAATGGCAGAAGCATGGATTGAAAAAAGAGGGGTGCAAATTTTGGCCCACCATGCAAAAGCAACCTCTAGGACAGGGTTTCTCAACCTTGGGAACTTTAAGATGTGTGGACTTCAACTCCCAGAAGCATTGCTGGATAGGGAATTCTGAGAGTTGAAGTCCACACCTCTTAAAGTCCACGCGTCTTAAATTTTCCACGGTTTAGAAACCCAACTCTGCCAAAAAGGCTCTTCAGTGACTAACCAGGAGAAGGGTGGTTGGCACCTTCCTCCCCTCTCCCTTTTTGGCTTTCCTTTCTCCTTCTCAGAGCTGACATCCGTGTAGAACGAAGGACCACCACATTCACTTTGCTTCTTCTCTTGAGAACGGGGGGGGGGGGGGGGAAGGGCCACAGGAGCAATTCTGCTGAATGTGTTTAAGTTACAAAAAGAAAAAAGATCTACGGAGCCCTGGATCTGGGGCCAGCCTGCTGAGAAACCTGGCCCATGTCAACAGCATCCTTGCAGGTAAATAATCACCTGGAGGGGCAACAGGGCCAGAGATGCTCTTTCTGTAAAGAAGCCTCTGAACTGAAAGACCTTCTTGCTAAACCTCTTCCCGGGCCCCACGTGGGCCTGGCCCAGGCAGGGGAGGAGTGAAACAAGGCGGCACTGTTACTTCTTTGTTATTCAGTTTTTATGGACATTCCATGGCTGTTGTCTGAGCACCACCCTGAATGCTGCAGGCAGACAGCTTGTTTCCCCGTGCAAATCAAATAACGAAATATTCTATTCTGACTCCAGTGGGCCCAAGTCTCCTGTCCTCCTTTTTGATCACTTATAACTGAATGACAGCCAAGCAAAGATTAGGGTGGTCTCGAAGCAAACCTCAAAGTTTGAACTAGATGTCAGTCGGGTGGGTGGAAGTGGGGCCAGGTGGTTGGCTTTACCAGCATTTTTGGGCCAACTGAGAATCCAAAATCTCACTTTTCACCAAGTCCAGAAAAGCTGGTAGAGCTTTTTGGGCATTCTTGTATATAAGAGGGATCCAAAGATGTTCCAGCTGCTGCCAAGGTCCTTGTGGCCCTTCTCAGAGCTGAACGGTGGCCAGGAGGTCAGACACTGTTCCTTGAGTCCATCAATCCAAGATCTACCCATCTGGATGCAGGTCTGCCCAATGGTGAGTAGAGCAGGGGTGTCCAGTCTTGGAAACTTTAAGACTTGTGGACTTGAACTCCCAGAATTCCTAGCTAGCAAAGCTGTATATCTTCAGGAAGATGCTGGTGAGTTTAGGAGCTGAGTCTTCTCCAGGCTCGTGGAAGAACCTCATAATGGGGACCTTCATGGAGCTCCCTGTAGCCCAGGCACATGATGTCCCTCCACCCTCAGAGGGTGCGGAAGGGCCAGGGGGTGCCTCTAGAGCCCTTGAGGGAGCATCAGGATTGGAGAGGGCAATTCCCTCCTTCTTATCCTGGGAGTTGACATCCAGAAGTCTTAAAGTTGTCAAGATTGGACACTCCTGGACTAGTGCTTCGCTGAAGAGACGTCACATCTAGCCAAGGCTGAATTTCCTGACACCAGGCTTGGCCCCATAGACACAGGCATTCCATGCACCTGGAAGTTTAGTTCCTGGAAGAGAGACGCAGCCGCCCAGGAGAGGGCTGGCAATGGAGAGTGGCTGATTTGGGCAGACAGAAAGATCAATGCGAGTTGCGGCAAGGAGTTGCCGGTGTCTTGTGTCTATTCACACGCAGCCAAGTTTTGCAGAGTTTCTCCCATGCTCGCTTCACTGTCCCCCCATCCCAGGTCTAAGATCGTCCCCCCCCCCCCATCCCAGGCAGAGCAGCTGAAAGGTTTGCCCACATTCTTCTGCACGGATGTTGGCAAAACCTTTCTTGCTCCTTTGAAGGAAAAAACCCTCCCTGCCCCAGATGGTATTTATGTAAAATATTTACTTGAACATAAGGATCCGACGTCACCTGGCAAGGAGCAAAACTCTGCTTAAAGCAGGCTGATTATGGAGCTCCCTTAAGAAACACGGAGTGTAGCTGGGTAGGGTCTTTCCCTATGCTCTGCTGTATTCCCCAACTCAGGGAAGCCGATTAGGGGCGCTGACTTGGGATCCTAATCCAGTAGCTCCTCAATTGAAAAGTTTTTATCTTAAATATTTTAATGTTTTACATTTTCTAAATATGTTTAATTTATTAAAACGGTGGTGCATTAAATAGCATTTTAGTGCTTAAGTGGGGTATTAATTAATGAGGTTTATGAGACTAAATAGACTGCCTGGGAGATCTGAAATCTCATGAATATCTTAGTTCCCGTTTTCCTTTACTTGCCTCTATTTCTCTCGCTCTATCCTTGGCTGTCATTTTATAATAATAATAATAATAATAATAATAATAATAATAATAATAATAATAATAATAATAATAATAATAATAATAATAACAACAACAACAACAACAACAACAACAACAACAATAATAATAATAATAATAATAATAATAATAATAATAATAATAATAATAATAATAAAGTTGGAAGGGACCTTGGAAGTCATCGAGTCCAACCCCCTGCTCAGGCAGGAACCCTACACCATGGGTCTAAAGTTTCTGTGGCGATCCGATAGATTGTGCTGCCCAGAGTCCCCAGGACAAGCCACATCCCTTCGGGGAGACCCTCCCCCAGAAGCAGCGGGCAGAATCACTGAATCATCTACTCACCCCGGCCTTGATGTAGATTGGCACAAACACCCAGCCGAGGATCACCACGATCACCAGGGCCTAGAAGGGGGGGAAGAGGGGTTGACTCTGTCTCTCCCACAGGGCCAGGCAGGGAGGGGAAGGCCCCCCCACCCACCAAAGCAGCCCAGCCCAGCCCCATCACGTGCAAGCAAGTGTCTCTTCCAGGTGGGGCATCCAAAGGGCTTGAGTGGTCTTTTGCCAACCTGCCCCCCCCCTCCTCCAGGGCATCCACTCGCCAGTTAGTGGGGGCCAGGGTTCTGCAGCTCAGCTGGAGACGGGCTCAGGAGGAGATTTCCAGCTGAGATTCGCGCCCAGGACCGACAGAAGGGGAAAGTACTTACGTTCCACTCAAAGCCTCCAATGGCAATTCCTGCAGCCGCCCCTGTCCCTGCCAGACCCACAAAGTGGCCGCTGCCGATATTACTTGCAAACAGGGAGGCCCCGATCTGGAGGGGAAAGGGAGGGAGCCGTGGGTCAGGGGCTCAGAGAGGCCACGAAAGATGGAGCATTTTAGGGGCTCCCACAGCCTTCCAGCCCACAAAGCTTCAGCCAGAAGTACAGATAGTCCTCAACTTAAAACATTCGTTTAGTGACTGTTCGAAGAAACAACAGCATTGAGAAATGTGACTTACAACCACCGCAGCATCCCCAGGGTCACATGATCGCAATCCGGACGTCTGGCAACTGACCCAAGCCTATGATGGTTGCGGAGTCCGAGGTCACATGATCCCCTTTTGCGACCCTCAGACGAGGAAAGTCAGTGGGGAAGCCACAACAGCCATGTTACTAGCTTAACAACCGTAATGGTTCACTTAACAATTGTGGCAAGGAAAGTTATAAAATGGGGCAAAACTGACAACAACTGTCTTGTTTAACCACAGAAATTTTGGGCTCAATTTTGGTTGTAAGTCAAGGGCTATTTGTAAACCTCACGGAGCTGCCAGGAAAGGCTGGGAGAAATGTCCCCTCACCCGGCTAAGGGGCTCAAAACAGGGGCTACTCCTCCTAAGCATGAGCCAGCCGTGCGCTGCAGCTGCCAAAACCCCCAATTCAGTCCCAGGCTGCATCAGCAGAGGGACGGAATCAAGATCACGTGAAAAGTTACTACCGCTTTATAGGCCACACTTGGAATACTGCATCCAGTTTTGGTCAACACAATACCAAAAAAAAAAAAAGATGCTGAGACTCCAGAAAGAGTGCAGAGAAGAGCAACAAAGATGATTAGGGGGCTGGAGGCTAAAATGTGCGAAAAAGAACAGTGGCAGGAATTGGGTACATCTAAGCTAAGGAAGAGAAGGATGGGGGGACATGGCAACTGTCTTCCAGTGCTGGAGGGGCTGTTCCAGGGAAGAGGGGATTCACTTATCGATGCAGCGTGGCTGCAGGCCTGGCTGAGCTGCCTGCAAGAGGCTCTGGCTGGGCTCTGGAGTTCCCTGGCTTGGAGGCCTCTTTCGTGTGGCCAGAGAGGGAGCCGCAGAACAAAATACCAGAAGCTTACAGAAGCTTCTGGGCTAAGAAGGAGCCAGAAGCAGCTGAGCTGTGCCTTTGCTGTCGGTCTCCAAGGGCCTCCCTGCTCCAGGCCAAGGAGACGCAGAGACTCATCCCTCAAGGCTGAACTGGTGATTGGAAACCAAACTTAGGTTGGCAAAAGCAGCAGAGAACCTGCAATGCATCCAATATTGGCTAGCCCAAAGCCTGTCCTGGCTTATGTTGGCCTTCTGTGCAGACTTAATGGTCTTCTGAAAGAGCACAGAAGCCATAAGACTCGACAGGTGCTAAAGGAAGCATCGTGGAAGCCAAGGGTCCAGTCTGCCTGAGGCCCAAGCAAAATACCCATGGATAGCAATGCCCAACAAAGGGGGTTCCCATCACAGCCCAAAGCAGCCAGTAGGAGTGGACAGATCCCACTCCTCACCTAGCAATGGGAGGACAGTTGGGAGCATCCAGAGGAAAAGTTGAGTCTGAAGGAGAGGAAAAAGTGAACAAGTCAACTGGGAACCGCTGAAATCCACAAATGAGGGTACCGTCAGGAGAAGCAGGTGGAAAAAAGGCTGCTGGGCTCCTCGGAAGCTTCCTACTTGCAGTGCAGAAGCCCCTCTGGCTACAAAGCCAGAACACCTGTTTCCCGTCCCCCCCCCATCCCCTGTAGGAGGTGCAGAGCAAAGATGCCGCCTTTCCAGAGAGGGACACAGAGTGGGAAGAAAGGGCTTCCTTGGTGAAACTCACCGGCCACCACACCATGCTCCGGCCAGCCAAGAAGAATCCTCCAACGGTTCCACGGTTGGTCGAGTACATGGCCTGAAGGCAAGGAAAGCAGAGAAATGGGTCATGGAGGAATTACCTTCAACAGAGTGAGAGTGGGGCAGTGCAGCACTCTCCCAGTTGGAGCTGATCTCCACCAGCCACCCCGGGTTGGCCTTGGGCAGCTTCTGGGTGGGGAGCACCAGGGAATCCCACAGCTGTAGGGGAGGGACGGTCCACGGAGGGAGTAGAGTTGAGCTTCTCTCCCTCCCTCCTTCTGTCTGCACACACAGACACACACACACACACACATTCTGATTTTGGTTGAGGAAGAAGGCAACACAAAATCAGTCTGAGGACCAGTTTGGTGCTGGACCAGGAGTGGTGAGACTCACCCCACCTTGGGCAGAAAGCCGGCTGGCCAGTGCACCTCCCAGCCCAGGAAGCAGAGACAGAGGTAAGCCCACCCAAAGTCTTGCCAAGAAACCTGCAGAGACTCAGCCAGGACCCACTTCAAGGTGCATATGCATGCAAACACACACACACGCAAATTGGTCTAATAATTTCTGTGGTATTTGACATCTGGAGGAGGAAAATAATAATAATCATGACATGTCCTATAGATAAAACAAAAGAACGATTCTAGTTACTTCCAAAAGGAAAGTCAAATCTGGGTAGCATTTGGTGTTCTCGAGCAGGGTTTTTGGCTTGCAGACGTTTCCTTACCCAACTAGGCAACATCATCAGTGCAAGTGAGGTGTGCTCCCTGTATAGAATTGGTGTGTGTGGGGGGGAGGGGTGGATTTCCCCTTGGTACTTCCTTGATTAGGATATTGTTTTCTGCTGGATTGTTTGTCTGGTGTTAATCCCTGCGTATGTGAGTGTTGGCTGCATTGATCCTGTTCATCATATGATTCATATGTGAATGACTTTTTAAGCATAGTAAAACCGTTTTCTTCCTATATGTAAACATTTTAAATAAAGGTAATAATACCACTTAAAGGCATTAGAGATTGCCATACCCTGTTTGTTTATTATTATTTCCTGGCAACAGACACCATCCCTGCGGATATTACAGCCGAGGTGGAGACGGTTCCTCCTTCAGTTTCTCCAGTCTGTTTTGCATGGGGGTTGAGGCTAGCAGGTGACGCACTCTTATTTCTTTTTTTGTAGTGAACTTCACTTCCTCCAAGAGATTTAAAAGTCTTTTCTTCCAGCCATCCAAATAGGCTTCTCAGCATATCTGGCACTGATGCTTCATTCAGCCATGTGGCTACTCCAGTTTCTCTTTCTAATGGTCTCACCAGAGGTTCTGCATCAGCATCAATAAGGAAAACAATAGTAGATCATCTGATTTCAAAGCATTTCCCTGCTCCACGTTCTTCCTGGACATCATCCAAATTATTCAGGTGCTAGATGGGTGGGGGGCTCCTTCAAGTCAAGGTGCTTCATTAGGATCCAGCCTTTCCATCCCAGCAATGGAAGTTTTTAAGAAGAGATGGGACAACCGTTTGTCAGAAATGGGATAGGTTGGACTATAAGACCTCCAAGGTCCCTTCCAACTCTGTTATTCTGCATTCTGAGTCCTTGTGGCTTCCACCGGAAGAAGCCCGGGTGTAAGCAGCAAGGCAAGAAATGTGTCTTTTTGTCCCTTGCCTTTTGCATGATCCCTCGGATGCTTGCCAGCCATCCGTTGTGCTAATTGCGTGGCGAGACGGAGGGCAACTGTGGCTGTCACAAATGGGCAGTAACAATTCCACCGGGCAAGGCTTCCAGGGCTTGTTGCAAAAGAGCGGAAGGGCCACAATTTATCATCGGACCAGGACTGATTTTATTGTCTTTGCTGCAACTGACCGAAACGGCTGCCCAGATGGAATTTCCTCAGCAGAGATTTATGCCAACAGGTCCACCTGACTCAGGTAACTGAAGACTCCGAAGTCACCTGCTGGCCCCCGTGATGAGCAGCTGCCTGGCCCGTCCGGAGGGGGGCTCCTGCCCCGAAACTCTCAGGCGCTGCCACCCTCTGGGGCCACCTTGAAAGTGCCCAGCCTGGGAGCAGGAGAGGCGTTGTCGCATTCATTCCCAAGCTGTGTTTCTAAAGATCCGGCCTTTTTAACCAAAGGGCTCTTTCACGAAGATTTCCCAAGCATTTTGAAAACTGTTCGCTGCTCTTAAGGGATCCCTTAAAAGTTAATGCCAAAGCTGCAGTTGCCAGCACCGCCACCCCGTGCCCCACCCCAGAGCACCACATGCAGAAAGAGCTTTCTTGGTTAAACTCTCCCCCACCTATTTCAACAAGGAGCCATTATTAGGCAGACAAACATTTCCTGGCCATTGATTGACACAAATTGCAGAAAACAGAGTCCCAGCAGGGAGGGGAGGGGCAGCTGGAGCAGGGGTGTTCCCCCCCCTTTCTGAAGGCCTGCACTGATCTTCACCCAGGGCCAAGTTTGAATCTCCCCTCCGCCCCAAAAAAGTCAGATTTTTTTTAACAACCTCAAAAGAGAAAAGAGCGACTACAAAAAGTGGTTTTGCCTTGCAGCCAACTTGCCAAAGAGGGCAATCCGGATGGGGGTTCATCTCCAGCGCAGCTCCAGCGCAGCTGAGGCCAGGGTTTCTCAGCCTTGGCAACTTTCCGATGGGTGGACATCAGCTCTCCGAATTCTCCAGCTATGAGTGAAGTCTGCCCACCTGAAAGTTGCCACGGCTGAGAAACCGAGATTTAGCTGCTCCAGCCAACACAGAGAATCCCCTGCAAGAACAGCTGGTGCAAGTCTAAAGACCAGAGAAACAGTCGCCGCATCTGCACACCCAACTCGGCACTTCCTCAGGATTCCCCAGGAGCTCCTCCTTGGGCCCTGCCCTCGGGCACCCAGCTCGGCAGGGGCAGGGATGACGCCTCTGAGATCAGCCCAGCACCATGCCTGTCCCGGCACCCTCCTTTGCCCTCTATTCCAGGGATGAGCCACACCGGCTAGTTGACCCCACGGGGAAGGGAACCGAGGGCCAATCTCTTCTGCGCTTTCTGCTCACCTGGCCAGGCAGCTGTCCTCCATGTGGCCAAAGAGGAAAGGCCAAAGAAGAAGGGCTGGAATGGCCAGTGAGCCAGAGGGCGGCTGTTGGAGATGCTCCCTTCGAGCTGATTAAAGGCCAGTTGGAGCATGAAATGTTTGGGGCCCAAGGAGAGCCCTTTCCCACATCAGCCCTTCAGCCTGCCCAGGAAACCTGGCTTGCTTGCTTGCTTGCCCTGCTCCGGAGACTATCTGGGAGGGTGCCAAGGAACAGTTGGCCGGAATGAGCAGTCCCATCCCCTTGGCAAGCTCTTGGGCACATGATGCCCAAGCTCTTTCTTGAGACGGAACTGGAAAGTTCTCCTTTTTTGCAACTTGAGTGGTGAGGCAAGGGATCCATCTCATTGCCTTTATTAGTTCTCACTGATTTTCAAATGCAGGAGCAGCATTGTTTAATCTCAGCTGCCCCGGATAAAAAGCAACCCTAAGCAGGGCATATAAGCAATTCAGCCAAGACAGGAAAACCAAAGCCTGTGGAACCACTTGCCACTCGGAAGGGAGCTGGCCAAGGTCCATGGAGGCCAATTCTTGCTCTGCAGCACCAAGCAGGAAAAGGAGTGTGTTGGACATGGCAGGGGTCTGCACGCACAAACCTCAATGCGCATTGGGGGAGACGAGGTTTAGCTTTCTGGCTCAGGACCAGGGAGTTCCTGGTTTGTCTGAAGGGAGCAAGGCTGCACGCAGCCCTGGTGGAGTCTAAGAGAGGCACAAAGCCCTTCAGTCCTTGCAGGTCCTAATAAGAAGAAAGGCATCGAGTCCTCTCTGGGCAGGCAGCCTTCAGGAGTGCAAAGACCGTCAGTGTAAGAGGCTGCCCAGCACCCCTGCCAAGTCCATGGGCTTGTTTGACCAGGACAAGGTGCCTATCTTGAGGAGCTGGCCTGGTGCCTTGGAAAGGCTTGGATCCCTTGCTCTCTAGGTGGCCACTGGGGTTGCTTTCCTGCCAGCGGTGGGATCAATTGGCTGGGAGATCTGCTCTTCATATGGCAAAATAACTTGATCGTGCCTCCCTCAAGACCTCCTTCCCTGCTCCAGCTATCCAAGCAAGGGCCAAGCAGTCTTCTCCCCGGCCTTCTCTGCAGTAGGCTGGGCTTCCTCACAAGTGGACAGCCTGCAGCCCAGGCAGCAACAGGGCCAGCCAGGGCCAGAAGGGCTCCCCAGTGTGAGGACTTTGCTGTGCTACCCACAGCTGGCCATGGGTCCTGGCAACCTGCCTGTGGGGGGGATTGTTGCCCACCAGCACCCTGTCTGGTCTCTGCTTCAGACTGGCACTCCTTGGCATTCCCATCTGTCTCCATCCTGGGAAAGACTCCCCCCCCCTGCAGTCCCCCCAGGCTTTGAATTGAGCCCCTCCTGCTGTCCCCCCTCATCCGGCCTGGCTCCTGTTTCTGGGCCCCGGCTGTTTGCCCAGGGAGGTTGTGGGACGTGGCCACGGGGAGGGGGGGATTCCTTGCTCTCTCCCTCTGAGCTGGCAGCGGATTCTCTTCTGGGGATTTCCAGGCTTCATTCATTTGGGCAATTTCCCCATGTGAGGAGGCACAGGAGACGTTGCCCACACGAGCATCTTCCCACCGTGGCAACTTTAAGATGTGTGGACTTCAACTCTCAGGATTCCCCGGCCACCATGGGGAAATGCTTCTCCCCGGAGCTTGGCAGCCGGGCTTTGGCAAAGGACTGCGTGGCTGGAACAGAATTGAATTCTCAGCCTGCTTTAAACCAGGAACCCCTATGGGAACGTGAACAGGCAGAGGAGAGTTCTACTAGGCATGTGCAGAATGTCGGTGCCCCCCCGCTGAAGGGTTGACAGCCCCTCGTCTTCCCTTCCTGCAATTCTTCATTGTCGATATCATACCTCAACTCTAAAGGGGGCTGCAGCGACCCAGACCCTGGGCACCTTGGTCCATTTCCTGGGACAATGTGTGGCTCCTTAAGTCTCCTGACCACTCTTAGGCAGATGGCCCAGCCGACACCCACAGCTTGCAAGGGGCCCTCCTTGCCAGCCTTCTAGGTAGTCCAGACAGGGCATCACAATCAAGAATGCAAACACCACCTTTATGGTAAAGTTACAGTAACAGAAACTTGAAAGTCTCAAAGCGCCCGGCCTTTCTGTGTAGAACTTGCTTAGTGACCACTCATTCAGCACCTGTTCATACTGGCGATGCTGCTGAGTGAGGGGTACTTACACCTGGTCTGCTTACAACAGTGGCAGCATCTCCACGGTCATGGGATCGCCATTCGTGATTTTCCCCGCCAGCTTCCCACAAGCGAAACCAATGAGGAAGCCTGGAAGCCGCAGGAGGTTGTCAATGGGAATGGAGTGCAAATCCTGCACTTAACAATGGCACGGACTCAGAAGTGCTGTCCCTAAGTGACATGGCCGCATGATGGCACATCTTGCAACCACATCGCTTAGGGATAGATGCCCCTTCTGAGACAGGTTCTCCAGTTCCATTTCTGGTCTGTGCTCAGATTCCGTTGGTCAGACGGAGGCCTGCAGCTCCTCCTCCCACCTGCCAAGGTTGTTCTCACAGCCCATCACATTCCTTCTCAGATGGGAAGGTGCCTGGTGGCCTTTGGACCTTCCCACCCAGGTGGGAATTTTCTATCCAAAGAGGGAAGAAGCAGTGGGGAAAGTAGTGGGAGCTACTCCCCCCAACACACACACACACACACACACACACACACATATCTCTGGGGCAGGGCATTGGCAAGCCTTTTCCCTTCCTATGGCAGCCTCCTCTCTTCCGTGCCCTCCACACCCACCCCTTGCCAGTTCACTTCAGGTCCCCATCAACACCCCCCCTCTCCCTCCGGCCCTTCGGTTGCTGCTGCACCTCCCTGGGATGCCGGACACTTGGTCCTTCCTTGGGTCTACCTGGCTCTCCTGGATTTGGTTCCTGGACCCAAATCTCCCAGAAAAGCTACATCCACCTAGACCCCACCAACGACGGCAAAGAAAACTGGCACTTACCCACAGGCCGACCACCAGGACGACGAGGAAGTAGATGACAATGACCGAGATGTCGGCTGCATTTGCAATTGCGATGGGAGGGGAGGTCGACTGCTGTTGGGTCAGCACCGTGGTAGCCGCTGGGGTGGCCATCCTGCCAGTTTCAGGGCCTCCAGATCTGGGCTGATCTGCTTCTTCTTATACCTACCGGCCAAGTTGCCCAGTTAATGATAAATGTTTCCCCTTCCCTTCTGAGTAATATGTAACTTGGAGAGCCCGTTCCTTCTCCAGGGAGGATGCCTAAGTCCCAGCAGGTGCTCTGGCGGATGCAGCTTCTCTCGGGAGATGCCGTAGGGGGGAAGCCCAACTGACATGCCCGGCAGCAGTGGCTGTTGCAGGTTTTTGTAGTCCTGCAGCAGGTGACTTGGCAGGAGACGCTGAAGAAGGAGGGGCCAGGCTGCTGCTCGGCGAGAGAAGGAACTCTCTGCCCTGGAGCCTGCCTGGCCAGTTCAGTTCCTAATACGCAAGAACTCCAGATCACTCGGCATCTTGACACATGGGGCTGGGAACTCCCCAGGAATGTAGGCCTGGCATTCTTACCAGGGTGTCTCATCTATTTGCCAACCTGGAGACCAGAAGATGCCCAAAGCCCTTCAGGAGGCACAAAGACCCTCCTCAAGACCCTGCTCTCCCTGAGCCCATAACATGAATGAGCCAAGGCCCTGGCCTCACAAAGGGCCCGGCTTTGCCCTGGACTGATTATTAAACAAACGCCAGAAAGTGGGAATATGGCACAAGGGCTCCCCAATGATATAGTCAAAACTGGTTTGAATGGAGGATGAACTTCTCACAACCCAAAGCTTGTGCCAAAGAAGCCTCTGCCACATTTGTAAGGGACTCTGGGACACACATGCCTGAACGGAGGGCAGCTCTGGGTTGTACAAGGGGGAAGACAGGTTGATAGAAGGACCAACGTGTGCCCATTTTGTTTTAGGTGGACAGCTCCTTCTAATTCATGAGTGTCCAACTTTGGCAATTTTAGGATTTGTGGACTTCAACTCCCAGAATCCCCCAACAAGCTAGGTTGGCTGGGGATTTCTGGGAGTTGAAGTCCACAAGTCCTAAAGTTGGACGCCTCTGCTCTAAATGATTCCAACAAAATGTTAAAGTATTTCCTAATGAAGACCAGCTGAGAAGACAGCCATTCCATCAAGTCAGCTGTTTAGAGGTTCACCATTGGATGCTGATGGTTTTGTGAGAGACACCCAAGCTCACAGGAGTGATTTTCTGATCCAGGGCATTAAAAACTATGCTCTGACCCCAAATTAAATTTGTGCACAAATGGTGCACAAAGCCCCCAATGTCCCTAAATGAATCTGGCATCCATCTCACTTAAGTTAATTAGCAGAGAAGCAGAAGAATAGCAGCCATGACAGAAACTCTACGAAAGAAGTTCGCTGAACAGATCTGAAAGTGTTCACACCCGCAGGTTGCGTGTCTCTCAATTCCTCTTGTTTTGAAGCAACGTTTTCCCTGTCTGTGAGCAATGTGTAAACGAGGGTTAGCAACATTCTTGCCAGTTTGCTTACTTTGGCAAGGATACACTTAATCTGGTGGTTAAACAAGAAATACCTGGGCGAACAGCAATGATTAAGCTACAACCAGCAAAGGAGAAAAATGCATCCTCTCCTCCATCCCTCTGGCCCTGCACCCCTAAGCTGAACCCGAGAGAAAACCCACATGGGACAGCTCTGCCAACTGGGGGCTTGCAGGAAGGTGCCCGTCTCAAGATCCTCCTTTCATTTCACCTGGTAAGAGATAGAATAACAGAGTCGGAAGAAGGGACCTTGGGAGTCTTCTAGTCCAATCCCGTGCTCAAGCAAGAGACCCTATACCATTTCACACAAATAGCTGTCCAATTTCTTCTTCTTCACTCACTCACTCACTCACTCACTCACTCACTCACTCACACACAAACACACACACACACACAGAGAGAGGGGGAAGGGGGAGAGAGAGAGAGAGAGAGAGAGAAAATCTTTGGCTGCTTCATGCAACTGTTAAAGATCAATGAACCTTTTCCAGAAAGCAAGTTATTAACCTTAATTGGGACAAGGGCTGACAACTTTTCAACTGTTTACTGGAGCTTAACTTTGAAAAAGCTGGAACTCGACTTTCTAAAAACAAAACTCTGCAGGTACTTTTCTCTACAAACCCTCCCCCCCCGACCCAGCGACCCTCCGCTTGCATTACAGACTCAAGCCATGCCGGGTCTTTCAAGCCACCTGGCCAAACCACGAGCAGCCAGCATAACGGTGCCCAAACCCGGCACGGTGAGGGCTGCTCCAGTGACAACGGGGCCCAGGGGCATCAACCTGCCTGACCCATCAGTTTTGGCCTGGCCAAGGAGAAGGTCCATTGTCTGGATGGTGGCCATCCTAGGAGGGGGGCCATCAGGATGAAATGGGCCCTTCCAGAAGGCCAAGCTGAGTTGGAGGCCGTTGCTCCAAGGGCAGGAGGAGGAGGAGGCCTCAGTGGAGCTGAGCCTCGGCCCCTTGAGGAGAGGGCTCCATCCCAAAGACCCTCCTGTTTTCTGTCTCTGCACCAGAAAGTCCAGTCTGAGCTCTCTGCCTCCCCCACGAAAGAGCACCAACTTTCTTCTCTCTCTCTCCCATCTACTCCAGGGATCCCCAACTTCGGGAACTTCAAGACTTGTGGACTTCAACTCCCAGAATTCGTCAGTCAGCACATCTGGGTGAGGAATTCTGGAGGTTGAAGTCCACAGGTCTTAAGGTTCCCAAGGTTGGGGACTCCTGATTCTACTCAACAGCCTTCACTGATTTTCTCCCCAATAAGTTACCTTTCACAGATTAAAAACAAACATTCAAGGAGTCTCTTTTGAAGAAAGGGTTTATGTAAAAAAAATAGATGCCCTGTTAGCAAGACTTGGAAACCCAGCCTCTCCCACTGAGTGGGTGCACTTGACAGCCTTTCTGGACTGCTTACTGTCCAGATGTTTTAGGTTTCAGTCCTGCAAATTTAGCACATCTAAAAGGCAGCAGCTGGGAAGTCACGGGGCCCCTTCCAGGAGTGTTTCTGGAGAGAGGAGGTAACGGAAGTGCCCTACACACAGAGGGCGGAAGTGGGGACGAAAGCCAAAGAATATTGCCTTCTTTCTTTCTTTGCATAGCTTTTTGAAAATATTGACATTCTTTTTGAAAAGAATTTCTTCTCTGTCCTACGTAGTGTGTCAACACTCCAGAGTTGCTGTTATTTGGTAACAATGCCCAGGCTGTTTGGGAACAAGTGGATTGCTTGGCATGGTGTGAAAGCACTGCAGGTGCTTTCCTGTACTCTGTACTTTGCACCCCAAAGTAGCTGGTGAGGAGCATTACTCACAAAGTATTGGAGGCCCTGCCTCATTTTCTTACCTAGAAAGACTACAGGGAAAGCAGGGAGAGAGAAAGGGAGGAAGATACAAAACACTGCAGAGCAGGAGGAACAGAAAACAGAATAACAGAGCTGGAAGGGACCTTGGAGGTCTTCTAGTCCAACCCCCCTGCTCAAGCTGGAGACCCTAGACCCATTACAGACAAGGGGCTGTCCAGTCTTTTCTTTTTCTGAACAAGTTTTATTAATTTTTCAAATTTTTACATCCAGGTGCTTAGGAAGCAGCGTGGTGATAGGATAATCAGTAGTCCAATAACAAAATCATTCATGTATATCTCAGGTTACATCAGTAAGGATTCCCTCTCTAGTTCCCTTAAATATTATATCATGTTCATATTAATACATTTCTAACTAAAGCTCAGCCAATCAATACATTTATCAATGACATTTTACTTATACATATCCAAGTCCTGTTTTTAAGTTTTGCTTAATTCCAATTCCATATTTCAATTTAGCCTTTTATAACCAATATTTAAGTTTCGGATAACCTTAATTTCCCTCATTTCATTATAAAATACTTAACGTAACTAGAATAAACATGTTGTTCCAAAATTTACCTTCTTACTTTCACAAATATATTCTATTTCATTTACTAACAAAAATCTTCCATTATCACAAGTGTATTTCCATCTGACAAGCAAAACTATAATCTAACAATTAATTTTAATTTCCCTTATAAGTCTTAATCCTGGATATTAAACCAGTCACTCCAAAGAGCTACTTAGCATTAAGTGAATTTTTAAATCCCATTTTTAAATCTAACTCTGGCTTTCTTTTTGTGCCAGGCAGGCTTCCATACCAGTACCTCCAAATCCACTGATGTATCTCCCTTCATTCCCACACATGTTGTTTGAACCAAGGGAGAACATCCAGTTATCAATTTTTCAAAGGAAGTGGCCCCTTTGTAATAGTTAGGTTGTTGCCCTAATAATTCAAATCTTCATGTTTGGTTTGGAATGTATGTCATCAGTTCAGTCTGGTCCTTTTGTCTTTTCTTAAAAACCTCCAGTGATGAAGTACCTGCAATCCACTGGTTGATTATTTTCACAGTCAGGAAGTTTCTCCTTAGTTCAAGGTTGAACCTCTCTTCAATGAGTTTCCATCCATTGTTTCTTGCCTTGCCTTCCGGTGCTTTGGAGAACAGGTTGACCCCCTCGTCTCTGTGACAGCTCCTCAAATATTGGGAGACTGCTATCATGTCACCCCTAAGCCTTCTCTTTGTTACACTAGAGGAGAGGAGAAAAGGATGGAATTGGAGAGCAATAGAAGGGAAGAAGATGGACAGAGAGGCTCTCCATTTCTCAGAGAAGAAAACTTCATTTTTTAAATTTATTTGTTAAATTTATTTGCTGTCTTCTCACCGTGGGGCTACTCTAGCCTGCTTACAGTAATAAAAAGGGAGAAAATGAAAGGAATGCAAACAGAAGTAAAATAATATAACCTATAAAATAAACAATGAAAAAGGAACACAATGAGTAGATCGATAACAATGGGAATACATCAATATTCTACAAAGCAGCAAAACAGAGAAAATGTCCTTTATATATATATTTAAATCAGTTTTCGTGTTCTGTGGTACTTGACATGGTTTTAAGGGAGAGGAAACGTTAGAAGTGCCTTATTAATAAATACCTCCTAATCTCTGGGGATCATTAGCTATCCACCTTCCCCTCTGTCTAAATAAAGTTGGTAATGATTGCAGGGTCCCAGGGTTAAATGAGGGAATGCAGACGAGGAAAAAACGTGGGAGCATCAGCACAAAAAATGGAGCCCAGGCAGCAGAGCCATCCTTCTAGGGGGGGGGGGGAAATCACCCAGAGGTCAAAATGGTGGTACCCAGTGCAAGGTAAGTGCAGGCAAACCCCCCACCCATCCCAACACAAAAAGAGCCCCTTCAGGCTGAGAAGCTCCACCCACCCCACCTGGGCATAGGGTTACCTGGGATTTTGAGCTTCATGACTAGCATCTGAAAAGCTGATATTACTTCCTTTAACATGGCAGCTTGCACCTCTTTTTAACTTCAGAAAAACATTTTTTTCTTCTTGGCCATGGCCATTTCTTTTGGTATGTGAGAACTTGCTTTTCAGCAACTACACAGTAGAGATTTTCTTGGGTTTTTTCTCTTTGAAATTGTTTTGCTTCTCATTCAAGAAGCTTCTAAAGAACTGAAGAAGCCTCTTGGATGAGAAGTGAAACTTTTCAAGGAAAAAAACAAGGAAGTCCAGTTGCCTTTTGGGAAAAGCACCTTTGGGACAGCCATGAACTGGATGACTGAGAATCTCCATAGACATTTACACAATAGACAGCATATTCTGAAGTCCTCAATGGTTTTAAGAAAGATACAAAACCAACCGTGAAAGAGTCATGTAACCCATAAATCGGCTACTTATGAAATGTTATTTAGAATTCTACTAAATGTTTCTACTGTTCAACTTTCAATTTATGATTTGATCGTTTGTTTTCTGATTTATCATATATACCAAATGTATGTATCATTTGTTTCTGTACTTTATAAAACCATGGTGCCCCTCCCCCCCTCTGATTAATTAATGCTTTTTGCTTTGCCTGAATTCCTTGGTGAGTCCTATTTTCAGGTGGGCAAAGAAGCCCCTTTGCAAAAGTGAAACTTTCTCTCCGATTCAGGGATCCAGTTCTTATCAGCTCCACACCAAACTCGGGGTGCCTGAACTTGGAGGCTACAAGCGCCTGTCCTTGGTCACTTGCTAGGCAAGCCCTTTTTGTAGCCATGGACCAGGCTTCCTGGCAGCCATCAACCTTTGTTGAAATAAACTGTCAGGAGAACCCCAGGCCAGGCCTGCCTGAGCTGTCTGGAAGTGTCACAGGGCTTGTGGCTTGTGGCCTGCTGAGGGTCTCACCACAAGAGCAACATTGACAAGGAGGGCACCTGGTTGCAGAGCAGGTGTGTCAGGGCCCACTTCAAGACCTCATCCCAAGAAAGCAGGACTCTTGGAACCGTTTCATTCCAAAAGGAATTTTTATTACGAGAAGCTGAGAGCAGGCATAGAAGGCAGGATCTGAGGGTTTCCCACTTAGATCAATAGGTTAAAAGAGCCCCAAGCAAACCGCACCCCAACAGTTCATCCGCTCAGTTCAAACGGGCCAATCCCCAGGTGTTAATCCCAGCTATGGGAACGGAGCTGATAACGGAGTCCGTCCCCATGCCTGTGAAGACGTTGTTGTGTCTTCGCACTCCTCTCTTCCACAGCTCTCTTCCACAGCAAGATAAGCACATTCCTTTCTCACCCCAGATTGACATCAAGGGAGAAACAGTTCAAAGAGCAAGCATTTAGAAACAGCAGAGAGGATACATTGTAGTAAGGCGAAAACAAACTCTCAAGGACCTTCCCCTCCACCCCTGGAGAATGGCAGAACCCAGAGGAAGAAAGGAAAAGAAATGAATTAGATCCCCCCAGGAAAGATACGGGTTCTGACAAGGTAACTCATCCACCCCATCCATAGCCAAGCCCAGCTAATCAGGGAGTGGGGGACCGGTTCCAGCGTTCTAGCATTTCAGGCACTGGTTGATGGCTCCTCTGGAGCTTGGAAGGAAACTATGGACTGAGCACCATCATGGGTGGCCTGCCATGGGCTCTGAGCTGTTCAACACTTTGATTGAGGTCTCCAGTGGGGGCCTTCCCAAGAGACAAAGCAGAGAAGTGGCTAATGCTTCACATTGTAGAGATTCCAGAATATCTAGGTGAGGTTGGGTGGTCAGGAGTTTTTGGTAAAGAGAAAGTCAACATGATGGACATGATGGTGCAGTTGAATCTCTGCTTTTTTTCCAACATATTCTACATAAAATGCAAGTAGAGCTTTGCTTCTATTGTTATGGATGGCATCTTGACATTTTTGGCCATACCCTGTGGATATTTTTGACAGATAAATTAATGGGATTGAAATTAACTGGGGAAATTGTAAAGTTCTGCATTGGGTAGGAAAAATGTAAGGTGCAAGTATAGTCTGGGAAGATGTGGCTTGTGCATGTAAAAGGGAGTGGGGTGTTTCTGTCAACCACAAGTTAAACTGGAGCTCACCTGTGGGTGCCGCATATAGAAGAGGGAGCCATTCTCTGCTGCCCCAGGGGGCAGGACCCGAAACAGGGAATAAAACTTCATGACCTATGATCAGTTTCTTTAAACCACTCAGAAGAATTTTTTCAAGTAACCCAAAGATGCTTTTTCAAGAAGCAACTGGACTTTCTTGTTTTTCTTTGATGACATTTTGCTTCTCATCCAAGAAGCTTCTTCAGCTCTGACTGGATGCCCACCATCCAGTCAGAGCTGAAGAAGCTTCTTGGATAAGACGTGAAATATCTTCAAGGAAAAACCATAAAGTCCATTTGCCTCTTGAAAAAGCACCTTTGGGACAACCATGACCTGGTCCTGGATGACTGAGAAGCTCCACAGACACTTTCTCAAGTAACGTTATCAGAATTATTGGTCTTCGTTTTTCACCTTTTTGAACACAGTGATAACCTTTGCTTTCCTCAGTTTGCCTGGCCCTTTATCCTTTCTCCAGACTGTCACCAAGATTATGCACTAAACTTGGCCATGTCATCAGGCAAGTTCCTGCAGGACTCTAGAAGGTAGAGATGTACATAAAATGGAAGACCAGTTGTCTTGAATCCAGAACAAGCCTTGGCATTCTGGAAATTCTGCCTAACTCTTCAAGATCAGAACTGGAGTCTAGAACATTTTACTTGTGCTGGGTTTGGGCCAAAACAAAATTTGGGCCACCACAGAACAGACAGGCCCCTTGCTCTCTCTGCACCCTCAGCAGTTTTCAGCTTGGCCTTTCTCTGGCCTGGATCTCACCCACCCCCATCCTGCCAGCACCTTGCCCTCCCTCTTCTCTGCCCTCAATGACCGCCAACATCTTGACTCTCCCTAGTCACTGGACACAGCTGTGTATCAGTCGCTGTCCAGACTGTGTTGAACTCAGGTGCCTAACATAGCGTTTCTCAACCTTGGCAAATTGAAAATGGGTGGACTTCAACACCCAGAATTCCCCAGTTGCCTGGCTGGTGAATTCTTGAAGTCACCCATTTCCAGTTTGCCAAGGTTGAGGAACACGGCCATAGCCCATGTTCGCTTCGGGCAGAGGCCTTCTGAAGTCAGGACTTTCACCTGAGGAACCTATTGCACATTTCTCCCAGGGTGAAGTCCACCTGTCCCTGGAGATATAAATTAAAGACTTTTTCTATCAAGACGTGAGCCTTCTTCCTTCTCTTAATGATTGCTTGGTGAAGACTCTTGTTATGCCCTTGAGCCTGAAAGCCTCACGCAAGGGCTGGCCAGTTCCTAATCTTTCTAAGCACCTTCATTTGCACAGCATATCTTGAGATAATGGGGTGGGGGGTTGCCCTTAGCAAAACTTCCTGCTCAGGTTGAATATTTACATTCTGACCTGAGTGTAAACTTGCTGGAGCTCCACAGCCAGCATTTTTTCCCTTCCTTTAGCTCTTCATCTCCTGGACAATCAAGGACACCTCAAGACTGGAGGGGGTAAAGAGGGGGGCTGCTGGGAAGCCTAAGTCCACCTTGAGAATGTGGTAAGGAGCCAACTTCTTGGAGGATCTTCTCCAGCATGTCCTCTCCCTGCAAACTACTCAGAGCTGATTTTCCCAACATAGAGCCCTAAAATATAAGCTCCACCATCCCCAGTCAATGGAATGATGGATGTCATCCGGCACCTGAGAGGGAGTCCATTTTGGCTTAGCCTGGCAAGCAGTCCCGGCTATGGATAACTTATCTGGGTGCATCTTGCACGGCCAGTGCCCCAGATCTTCCCTTCTGGGCCAGAGGGGATTCTCCTGCAGCCCTTGGCCTTTTCACCTCACACCAGGCAATGGCTCTTGAGAGCCCATCACTGTCCCCTGTCAAAGCTGCCAGATGGAGAGCAGAGTAGTCTGATAGAGCCTGTGGTCACCATGAAAAAAAGACATGAAGGAAGTTAATATATTGCTACAAGAAGGGGAGGAAAAGCTGCAAAAGGAAGGATTTGGGCCTTGCTAATATTTTAATGTCCCAGTGAGTCTTGGACACACAGTAGTTCCTCAAGGGCTCAAATTGTCTCTCAACTTCCAGGAATAAAGGAGACCTCATGACAAACAGCCTTTGAAGAAGATGGAGCCTTTGAAATGGACTCTGGGGGGGGGGAATAGTGGCATGTTCTGCAAGAAGCAAATCCCAGCCGTGTAAAAAAAAATGGTATATCATAAAAAGGAATGGGGCTAGTACAGCAAAACAGTCTTTAGTGCAATATCGATGACTTTCAAACTTGAACCAAAGTTTCAGTCAGTTTTATTTCTGAGCCCCCAAGAGATCCAGTTCTTTTCTCTAGATCAGCGGTTCTCAACCTATGGGTTGCGACCCCATTTGGGGTCGATCGACCATTTCACGGGGGTTGCCAAGCAAGGCTGTCCGCCATTTTTCCCCCCCCTTTCCACCGGGTGCCTTACCTCCCTTGGGCTGGGCCAGCTGGTGGTCGGCCTGCTCCGTCTCTGCCGCTTGCCAGCTACGCCTCGGCCGGCGCAGGGGGCGGAACCACGCATGCGCAGCGCTCCCGGGCAGGGAAAGTCCTCGACTTATGACCGGTTGGGTAGTCCTTGACTTATGACCAGTTTAGTCCTCGACTTACGACCGGTTTAGTCCTTGACTTACGACCGGTTGGGGGTCGCGGCATTAAAAAGCTCTAGATCAGTGTTTCTCAGCCGTGGCAACTTTAAGATATGTAGTCCAACTCCCAGAATTCCCTTGCTGGCGGATGATTGCACTAAAGCAGCAGAACCATTGATAACACATCAGGGCTAAGACATTCTGCTCAAATCCTCTTCCCCTGAAGGCCAAAGTGGGTTAATGTGCTGCTGGGCCAGGGGATTGGAGGAGATCTCCAGGGATGAGCCCAGGAGGCTGGCGGTTTATACCATCACCACCTCCTGGCAACCCGTCCTGGTTAGCTCTGGCAGCTGCCCTCTGAGCTTCCTTCGTGAGACCCCGAGCAGGTGCCAGCAGGCAGAGTCCTTTCCACCCGGGCTTTCAGAAGCCGCCCAGGAAGAGATCCTGCTGGCCTTGGCTGACCTGAAACTTGCAGCCCAGACATCCTCTTCTGAGCCTGTTCCTTTCTCTTTCCCATCTTCCCGACACTCCCCCTGTGGATCCCTGTTTTCTAGTGAAATGGATCTTGAACCTCTGAACTCCTTCTTCTTCTTCATGGTTGTCATGGATACTCTGTGTGCTTTTCTGGCACCAGACAGTGGCGCCAGGGCTGGGATTCCTGATCCCCTTCCCCAGCATGCCTCTCTCCAAATTCCTGAGTCAGCTTTCTCATTTCCCCAGCCTGCTCTTGCCCCTTGCCCCTTGCCCAAGGTTTCTCACCTCTCTGTCCTCGCCTGGCCCTCCCATCACCTTCAACAAAAGGCATCAGCAATTCCTTGGATTCCCCCCTCCCCATTTTATCAGTTCCTCTCCCCCTCCCCTTTTCCTCTGAAGACCTGGTCCCAGCTTACTGCTCCTCCCTTGCAAGCGCTTGCTGAGGACTCTCCTACAAGGCCAGGTCACCTGGGCTCTGCCCTGCTGGAGGTCCGGAGAATAATGGCGCTTGAGACGATGCATTTCTAAAAAGTCTTTATTCTCTGCTTCCAATCTATGAACAACCCGAGCAGAGGCACGCAGGCCTCTATTTATACCTTCTGATCCCCAGGCAATTCCAACCAATCACAAGGCGGTCTTTTCCCGCCTTGCGCATGTGCGCAAGGCCGGCGCCACTCAGTCTGGTCCCGGGCAGCTTTTGCAAATGCCCGGGACTCTTGCAACGTCCCGAGCCTGCTTTTGCAGGCTCAGGACACAACAGGAGGGGCAGGTGAAGACAGAAGATGGGCCATCTTCCGGCCAGAAGATGCCCTTTCCATGTGCCGAGCAGTGTGACGGTCACTGTGTTCCCCATAGACTTGGTTTCAGGCATAGGGAGAGCTATTTTGGCCATGCCTTGATCATCAGGAGATTTTGCCTAAACATTTGTTCTAAACATTTCCAAGAAAAACAAAACAATCAAAAGAACTCAATTGCCTAAAGGTTCAGGATGCATTTACTTGTGTTTACACCTTGACAGAGTCGTGCTGCTTTCTCCAAATATGTGTCACACAGAAAGTTTGTTGGGAAGAAAGTTTCTGGAAATGCCGGAATTTGGAAAGTAATGACTAGAGAGCTGCTGAACCAGCTGCGTCAGTTTCACAAGAAGGTGTGAGAGAGAGAGGGTTCGGTTTCATGAAGAGGAGGCATCTCTGGGGCCGGCCAGGACTAACATGTTTGAACAGGGTCAAGGGAAATTCCCATCCCCATCAGGCACTCCTGTGTTTCCTCGGTATCCCTTTCATTTCTGTTTAGGTCTGGGGTTTGGTTGAACCTTCAGCCTGAACTGCATCTGGTCAATGGGTTTCCTTTGCAGAAATCCACATTCCCCCCTCCCCAAATCCCCAAACAGTCTGAAATCTCAGAGAGCTTCTTCTCGTTCAAGGGTCTCCAGAGTTGGCAACTTTAAGACTTGTGGACTTCAACTCCCAGATTTTTTTTCTGGGATGCACTGAGTATGCAAATCACACATTCACAAAGAGACACTTCACATTTTCACCAGAGGCCACAACATTTGTTTGTTTATGTTTATTTAAATTTATATACCGCCCTATCTCCCTTACGGGACTCAGGGCGGTGAACAGGCTGTAATTTGGTTACCAGGACTCTTTAAAAAAAAATTAAAAGATCATAAATTCATTTCAATCAAATAGCTTGCAGCATATTATGATACAGCCCAATGGATGTGTTGGCTGGGGAATTCTGGGAGCTGAAGTCCACAAGTCTTGAAGTTGCCAAGTTTGGAGACCCATGAACCAGTTCTTGAGCTAGATCAGTGGTGGCGAACCTATGGCACGGGCGCCAGAGGCGGCACACAGAGCCCTCTCTGTGGGCGCGTGCGCCGTCACCCCAGTCCTAGGCCTTCAGCTGGGTTTTATTAAACCTTTTCTGTTAGATCGCGCAGGCAGTAAGACACGAGTCGAGTGACAGTCAGCTCTCGGTTTATTGGCAAGACATCAAGTAAATCCGGACTGGCTCTCTGGGCCAGGGGAGCCCTCTTTTATGGGATTCCCCTGGCTTGTAATCACACAGTTCCTATTGGCTGGCAAGACCCTGTTGCTAGTTAGCCAACCAGCAACGGGCATGAAACTGTGTGCAGATGGAGAAGGGCAATCACCCTTAATGGGCGATCTATGGTGAAGGGCAATCACCCNGGGGGGGGGGGGGGGGAAAGATCTTGCAAAATTGGAATTGATTGGTTGAACTTTTTAGTCCCACCCAGTCTGCCGTTACCACCACAGCCACGCCCACCCAATGGGCCACACCCAGCCAGTGGGCCACACCCACCCAGCACCCGACGATGCATAATTGGGTTTTGGGTTGCAGTTTGGGCACTCGGTCTCTACAAGGTTTGCCATCACTGAGCTAGATGGTCCTTAGTCTAACTTTGTAGAGGCCATTCTTGTTAACACCACTGTCACACGCAATACAGTTTCTCCGATTATGTGCCCCCCAAATTAAATCAGTCCTGTATGACACAAGAATAATAAATAATGAAACTTTTAATAAATAATAAAACTAATTACATCAGAATCTTCAGCTAGCAGACAATGTGATAGAAGGCTTTTTCCAGCACAATGGAGAAGGGAAGAGGCTTCTGCATGGTCATCGGTGGGAGGAGAATAAAAGTACAGAAAATGTATTCTTGTTTCCATTGAGCTCTGTTATAATATGTTGCAACCTATTTGATTGAAATGAATTTCTGATCTTTTAAAAACAAAATTTAATAGAGTCCTGGTAGCCAAATGTTGTGGCCTCTTGTAAAAATGTGGAGTGCCTCTTCCTGAAGGTGTGATGGGCATGCTCAGGGCATCCCCCCCAAAACACAAAAGGCAAAAAAAGAGCAGGGGTCTGCAGGGTTGTGGAAGAGAGGGGGCAAGGCTTACTGACATCCAAAGCAGATGCCAACATAAGGGCAACTCTGCGCTCTCCTTGGAGAAAGGAGACCCAGCCTCAGCCCTGCAACCTTTACTTGATCAGGCTGGTCGATGGTCCACGGGCCTCTTTGGCAGGATTCCCGTTCCTGGCTCAAGAAGAGTCAGACAAACAGGATAGAGCGGAGCAGGGCAGGGTTGGGGACAAGACTCTCTTCTGGTCCACGGAGCATCCAGGACAGATTAGCCATGGAATTCTCTTGGTTGGCCTTGCAGAAAAGTGTTGGCTGGAGCCTCAGCTGACTTAGTGTTTTCCTGGCTGGAATGGCCGATAAACCATGCTGGAATGAGGACGGCCATGTCCCAGCTGCTTATTTCTGCAGAAATAGAGAGCCTTGCACTTGGGACAGAGGTCCAGATGAATTGCCCTGAGTAAAAGCTGGCTCAGATATACAGAAAGTTCCTTTGTGATTTACAACATGTCAATCTATGTCAATCACAAGGTTAGTATTCACACTTGGTTGATTACATTTGTTGTGAAACCGAACTCTCTCTCAAGTATTTGTCATATTTAATACAAGATTACTCACAGTGAAACCTTTCTAATCCTAGTTCATTGTCAGGAGTTTCCTGCTGCATGTCTGTGAATTGTTGGTCAGTTTTGCAAAGCAGTCAACAAAGTGAAGTTTAGATAATCCAGTGCATAATTTAATCAGTTCTAACTTTCGGTGGCTCATTTCTACAGAGTTTGATGGATTCCTGCCTAATGGAGATTAAAGCATTATTTGAACCTTTTTCCCTGAATGGGATTCCTTTCCTAGAGAAATTATCACCTTTGGTGTTCTCTCTAGGACAGTGATGGCGAACCTTTTAGAGACCGAGTGCCCAAACTGCAACCCAAAACCCACTTATGCATCGTCGGGTGCCGGGTGGGTGTGGCCCATTGCTGGGTGTGGCCCATTGGCTGGGTATGGCCAATTGGGGGGGGTGGCCCATTGAGTGGGGGAGGCTGCGGTGGTAACGGCAGACTGGGTGGGACTAAAAAGTTCAGTCAATCAATTCCAACTTTGCAAGATCTTTTTTTTTCCGCGAGAAGTTGAAATTGACTGATTGATTGAACCTTTTTTTTTTTTTGCACACAGCGGTGGCGACCTAAAGCGAAAAGGTTTTATAAAACCCAACTGAAAGCCTAGGACTGGAGCGACGGCGTGCGTGCCCACAGAGAGGGCTCTGAGTGCCGCCTCTGGCACCTGTGCCATAGGTTCGCCACCACTGCTCTAGGATTTAAAGGGGACTCCGTCTGTTTGAAGGATTCCAATATTTCATATTCTTCATCATTTTAAATTCTCAAAAGGTCCATTTTGGTGATGGTAACACAGCTGAGCAGGCAAAAATCAAAACATTCTCTGCAGTTCCTTCTTCTCCTGTCCTCCTGGGGGTCACGGTGTTTGCTCTCCCCAGGAGCCTCACAGTCTGCTCTGTTGTGAGGGTCTCCAAAGATCAGCTCAGCATCACCTCTTTGGCCATCGTCAACCCATTGGTGGCTTCAAGTGATCCACAGTCACAACAAGAGTCTTCTACTTTTCCCCAGAGCACCTTTGTCTGGGATCCAGAGCAACAGATCTTCAGGCTTTCGAGAGAAGATTAACATGCGTCCTAATGCATGTACCACAGGACGGTCCTATTGGCCCTGCGCGATTCACCCCTCGCGCAGGTCTGGCCCAACAAAATCTCAAGGGCCCACCTCGAGGATGGGGTTTGGAACCCCGAGAGGTGGCATGCGGCAAGGACAAATGAAAAACTTCGTAAATTGGACAAATTGAGGTTTTTCCTGAAGGGGTGTTTTAAG
>NW_015387989.1:0-2087 GCF_001527695.2 Protobothrops mucrosquamatus | reverse complement strand
GCGGGTCTGGCCTAGGGAGAATTTTTAAATAGGGACAATTTTAATTTAAATCTTAATTAATTATACAGCGAAAAAAAAAATTTGGTTTTTAATAGGTTTTTATGGGGGGACGATGTTTTATGTGTTTTAATATGCTGTAAGCCGCCCTGAGTCCTATAGGGAGAAGGGCGGCATATAAATCCATGTAAATAAATAAAAAAATAAATAAATAAACATCTCACCATTTTCTGCTTCCTTTCAGAGCGTGAGGGGCCGATTTTAGCTTCAGGAGGCTGAGGTGATCTACGTCCCCGGAAGCCGAGTCATTGAGAGAGGCGACTTTCATGGTGATGAACCTCCTCCACAGGTGGAAGTCCCCCCCCCCACCATCACCTGAGCCTCCCTGAGTGCAGCCCGAAGAAGGTCTGTTGTCCCAAGAAGCATTGTGTGTAAAAGGCTCTTCGAAAATGGTGCTGGAGTGAATATTGGCTTTTAGGATCGCTTCTGTAAACACAAGACTTCTTGTTCAAGGTCTTAGCATTATTTTTAACATATTTTCGGGAGGTGGATTATGTCTTTCTGAATTTTTAAGACATTGATTACTTTGTTAACTTGCAGGAGTGTTCTGGCACAAGTAGAATGGTGTTGGGGCTTGATCACATGAATGTGGACATCAACATCACTTTTTTTATCTCTTTTGGTAGATAATCTTGGATTTCCTTTTTGGGAAATAGATGAAAAAGACTCATTTCAAAAAAATAGTCAATTAGCAAATAATGTACACATATCTTTCATGGGTTTTGAATGAAACACTGCAGGCAAAGGCTCAGGTGAGGTTCCTAACCTGTGCAATAAAGTGGAGGAGGAAGCAGCAGCTGAGCATGGGAGATTGAGGAAAGAAAGGGACCCTCTGTCTGGGCTCCTCGGGGGTGGGGTGGGGGACCTCCAGTCCACGCTGGTAAGGCAGTCCCACCTGCAGGATGTGCCTTTAATCTCCACAGGATCTTGTTGCAGGAGGTCAGACCTTGGGAGGCACTGATAGCTCAGGGGGGCACCAGAAATTTTAGGAAGCAGCCTTCAAGCTGAGCTAAGGATGCTCCTCCTGTCCACGAGAGGGAGGGCAGGGACCTCCAGAAGGAAGATAAGATGTTTTATAGGTGGCACCTCCCTCCCACAAGATTAGCACGAATGAACAAGGGGAAAACCTCGATATGCTGGAAGTGTGGAGAGACCGTTGGGAATTACTACCACATGTGATAGCAATGCCCAAAGGCCCCAAAATTTTGGAACTTATTAAAGAAATGGCTGGAAGAAATTTTGCAAATAGATATAGAAGCCAAACCGGAATTTTTCTTATTGGGAATTATAGAAAGAAAATATAAAATATAATTATTTACTACTGCATATAGTAACAGCGGCACGAATAGCCTTCGCTCAAAAATGGAAAGAGAAAGATACTCCAACCGAAGAGGAAATATTATTGAAAATTTTCAATTGCACTGAAATGGATAGACTTACATGGGAACTCAAGGACAAAAGTGAAACCAAGTACTATAAAATCTGGGAACAATTTTATGATTGGATAGACAATAAGAGGGTAGCCAAGATAAATGTATAGTGCTAGAATAAAATATAGATTATAGACAAATGTATATTTAGAAGATTATTATTATTATTAATTATTATTATTAATTTAATTTATATACCGCCCTTCTCCTGGAGGACTCAGGGCGGTGCACAGCATATTAAAACAAATAACAATAAAATACCAGAATAAAAACCCCTCTAAAACCAAATTAAAAGCCAAATATTAGTAGCTGTGTAATAATTAAAATTATATTAAAATCATCCCTAACTAAAATCCACCCTAGGTCAGGCCCGCTTGCTGGAAAAGCCATGTCTTGAGGGTACGGCGGAAAGTAAGGAGATCCGGAATCATCCGGATCTCGGGGGGTAGTTCGTTCCAGAGGGTGGGGGCACCCACAGAGAAGGCCCTTCCCCTGGGGGTCGCCAGCCGACATTGTTTGGCCGACGGCACCCTGAGGAGACCCACTCTGTGGGAGCGTACCGGTCTGTGGGAGGAAATCTGTGGCAGAAGGCGGTCTCGG
>NW_015387988.1:126210-168935 GCF_001527695.2 Protobothrops mucrosquamatus | reverse complement strand
CCAAGTGTGTTTTGCTATTTTCCTGAATGGAATGGCAACACTCTAAAACCCCAAAGCTTTTAGAATTTCTCCTCCTTCTCCTGAGTGTGTCAATTGCAAACTGGATGCAGGTAATCCTCAACTTACAACCATTCATTTAGTGGCTGTTCAAAGTTACAACAGCACTGGGAAAAGTGACTTATGACTGTTCTTCACACTTAGGACTGTTGCAGCATCCTCCACGGTCATGTGATCAAAATTCGTCATATTTATGACAATGGCCGTGTTCCGGGGTCACTTGATCCTCTTTTGCGACCTTCTGACAAGCAAAATCAATGGGGGAAGCCTGATTTGCTTAACAATCATATGTTGTGATGGAAAAGATGTCATGTTGGCCTGGAAAAGGAAGGAAGGAAGGAAGGAAAGAAGGAAGGGAGAGGAAGGGAGAGAGGGAGGGAGGGAAGGGAGGGAGGGAGGAAGGAAGGAAGAGAGGAAGGAGCGAGGGAAGGAAGGAAAACAGAGGGAGGGAGGGAAGGGAAGGGAAGCAAGAAAGCACAAATTAAAATTATTGCTAGAAACCTCTGGGTGCCTGACAGATCCTTTCATGTTGTATATTTAAATCCTTTAAAACAAAATACCACAGCTTCTATATAGCATTTAAAAAAAAACCACCTCCACATCTGTGTTTTAGGAAAGGGAGAAGTAAAGAAATCCACAGTTCAGGTCATTTTTCCTTTTAAGGTGTACAAACAGTCTTTGAGGGCTAAAGACTGCAGGAAAAGAACAGTGCTCACTATGTACACACTTACACTCACACACACAAGCTTCAGATCTAAATTGTGTAAAATTTTTTTTTTAAAAAAAAGGCTTGTAGACTATAGAACTCTAAAAGATAGCACATTCCACGTCAGAGAAAGAACGGGGCAATCTTATTGTTTTTGGCTGAGTGCCTTCTCACTTAGATGAACTCCGAACCATTTTTTTTTTGCATTGTGAGAGTGCATTTCAGAAGAATATCTGTCTTGACTTCAATGGAAACTGTCACATTTCCCCTCCTCCTCTTCTTCCTCCTCTTCCTCCTCCTCTTTCATCCTAATTTACCTAGAGCTGCCAGCCCTCGGCCAAAGAAATGGAGCCACCCACACTGTGCAGCCACCCAGCCAGGCTTCAGCTAAAGGTCACTCCAGATCGATTGGAGAAGACCCCCTGACTTTAAAAATTGACTTGCTCCACAAGGGGGGGGAAGGGCAGCAAAAATCTGATGCAAATGTACCCAGGTTGTTTCCTAAGTAGCATTTAAATTATGGGGTCCTTGGTGTCGTCTCCTGAGTTTGGAGGTTTTCTTTCAGATGACTCATTAACCAACTAAAGTAGGTAACATCATCAGAGCTAGAAGGCAGTGGGGTTTGTGGAGAGGAGGAAGAGGAGGTGGTGTTGGTGGAGGAGGAGGAGGAGGACTGTGGGGTCTCTGGGCTTGGTGGTTTCCTTGCAGACATTTCATGACCCAACTTGGTTTCTAGGTGTCAATAAAAGCCATGAAGACATCGTGAAGGTTGATGTCATTGTGAACTTGATGCAAATTATGACAGGACTAAAGAACAGTGCACACCTTGTATCAATTCCCAGACTAATCAAGGAGAGAACCAACCTAGAAACAGAGAAACTTCCTAACAGTGAGAACTATCAACCAGTGGAACGGCTTGCCTTCAGAAGTTGTGGGTGCTCCATCACTGGAGGCTTTCAAGAAGAGACTGGACAGCCATTTGTCTGAAATGGTATAGGGTCTCCTGCTTGAGCAGGGGGTTAGACTAGGAGACCTCCAAGGATCCTTCCAACTTTGTTATTTTTTTAAGTCTTTCAAAATCAATATTCTGGGCAAAGAGTCCACCCATCTTGTGGCACCTTTGCAGTTGCCCTCCCACCCCTTCCAATGCCTGGCTTCTTTCCAAGTCCCAATCCTGCTATTCTTTCAAGACCACTGAGCAACATATAATTTTAGGAATCTCTGAATCTTTCCTGGCCCTCATTGGCTGCTCTTTGTTCCAACCAATCCAAACCAATAAGAATATCAAATGTTGCTCGGGTGGGTGGGTGGTCTTAACGATTTTACCATTCTCCCCGTAAGAACCCAAAAGCCCCCGTGGATTGGCTCTCATTAATTTGGGAAGAGTGAAATTTGTTGCACATGAAATAACAGACCAAACCACGGAGCTGTTCGCAGCTTTGGGAACAATGTCGGGAAGGTAACTTTGTGCCACTGATTGCGGCAATGCCAAACGTCTTGGGAGACCAAAAATTTAAATCTGATGATTACTTTTTCCAAACCATTTTCCTTCCCAAACAAAGGAGGCCAAGAAAGCTGCAGACATTGGCCTACGTCAGGGGCAATCTTTGGATTCTTCTTTGTGAGCCTGCATTGAGTAAACAGAGGAAGTGGTGTTAGGTTGCAGCCTTGTTCTCCTTTTTTTTTTTGTTTAAAAATGTGAGTTCCTACTCTTTCGCAGGTGGGAGAATGGGATTTGCCTCAACCAATCACCCATTGCTTTCTAAACACCTGGAGGCCTCCAATCCCAAAATTCCCGTTCAACATGGAATTGGAATTTTGGGTGATGAGAATCTCTGTTCGCATTACACATTTGAAGGAAGTGTGGTTAAGGAACAATGGTTGATTTAAGGCTTTACACAACTGAGCTTAACTGGTTTCTATACAGGTAATCCACAACGCAGCCCCAAACTGTAAGCGAGACAGTTCTTAAGGGACTGTTTTGCTCCAATTTATAACCTTTCTTGCAACAGTTGTTAAGTGAATCTGGCTTCCCCATTGACTTTGCTTGTCAAAAGGTTGCAAAAGGGGATCCCCGCATTAATAGGTTGGCTGCTAAGTGTCCGAACTTTGATTGCATGACCGCGAGAATACTGTGACGGTTGTAAGTGTGAAAAGCGGCCCTAAGCCACTTTTTTTTCAGCCCTGTTGTAACTTTAAATGGTCACTAAATGGGCTGTTGTAAGATGAGGACTTCCTGTATGTCATTACCTAAAACCTATTTTTCTCATTGAATAAGACAGACTTCCTCCTAAAATAAATAAATAAAACCCCTCCTAATATTAACATTTGTACCTTTTCTTTCAATTCACTAAAGGATTGTTCCTTTTTTTCCCCTCCCCTTTTCATTACCCAATGCATAATCATAGAAATTTGCGTGGATTTTTTATTTTATTTTATTTTAGAATGAGCTTTAGAAGCTCGTATGTCTAAAACAGAGGTTAGGGATGCCCCTTTCGTTATACAGGCGGTTGCAATATCCTTTTGTGTGCCTACTTCTCTCGCTGTTTCAACCCATTCCTCTCTTTTTAAACCCTCAAGCACGTTTCCATATCATAATCATAACTGTTCCTCCCTGTTATTTTTTAACCGTGTTCCAATTTGAGGAGACAACCATTTGGATGATTCTACATAACAGAGGTTGCCATTGTTTGGAGGCAAAGAACAAATTGATGGATGGCAGATAATCAAAGTGACAGCCAGGCTTTGGCGCAAGCAATATTTACCTTACATCTGTCACTTAAGACATTTTACTGCCAATCAGCTCCCTTAAGAAGGCTAGTTAGAACAATAGGGGTCTTTCTGTTTAATTCCCCCTATTGACTCGGGCGTACGCTGACAAAGTTCGGCCTTTATGTAATCCTCAAAGCATGTGTGGGTTGGCTTAGCCAAGTTTTGAGATATGTATCCCCTGGTGTCAATGAGCTGGTGGGGGGGGAGGGAGGCCTCACATCGTGGTCAAATCATTGAAGGTGGTCCTTCATCAGCAACTGGGCTGAGCACACACAATTGGCTTTGTCCAAAGTTGAGGTGTCAGAGTGATAGAAATTCATTTTCAGCCCTTCCCTCTGCAGCTGCTGGAGACCGAAAGGGGTCTTTGATGGTTCAAGATTTGGCCACTGTTCTCAGATTGCTTCTAGCTGCAAAGTGACTCTGTAAAACGAAGCCCCTTTTGCAGAGGGTTCGCTAGGGGTTGCCTCCTTGGGCTAGCAAGACCAAGTTTAATAATAGGACTCAGAAAAATCACAATCAAGGGTACAAATTAGAGGACAGCAAGGGGGGGGGGGAAGCCCAAGAAAAATCTTCTGGGTCCTTTTCTACGGTTCTTCAACTTTGGCCAAGTTGAAAAGTGAACAGGACAGAATCCAGCATTCGTTCACCTGCTCTATGTTTTGAGATATTTTAATACCCCGTTTCTAGAGAAAAGTATAAAAGAATAAAAGTATAAAAGAAGCAACATAGGTGTCCTTATGAAGGCCATATGTCTGTGGAGATTCGCAATCGTCCAGGCTACGATAGTCCCAAAGCTGCTTTTTCCAAAAGGCAACTGGACTGCCTTGCTTTGATTACTCTTTGAAAATCTTTCGCTTCTCATCCAAGAAGCTTCTTCAGTTCCGAAGAAGTGAAGAAGCTTCTTGAATGAAAAGCGAAATGTTTTCAAAGCAAAAAAACCCAGTTGCCTTTTGGGAAATGCACCTTTGGGATAGGTGGGACCATAGCTTTTCCAACTTGCTCTAGCTTAGCTTACAAATTGGTCTTCAGTTTGGAGATTCCACAAATATTTCCTGATTTAAAGCAAACCCATCAGAAATGATTCAGCCCAGCATGAAAAATAAAGCAAAGACGAAGATTCTGATGCATTAAATGTCATGGTTCATCAAAACCAAGTCAACACAAAATAAACACTAAAATTGTTTAGATGAGCACCAAAATGAATAATATTTGGCTTCTTGCATATTAGTGTTTTTGCGTGTGTGTGTGTGCTTCACACAACTATAGTTTGAAATCCTTCACATTTAATGAAGGGAGCCACTCTCTTTTAAGTTTCAGTGACATGGAAAAATTATGCACCATGCAAAATATCCAAATTATGATGGATCTGAGGAACATCTAGTGAACATTTTCAATAGCACCCTGCTTATTATCTTGTAGTCTGCCCTGAACTGGAGAGTCTTGTTCCCTTGTTAAGATTGCGACAAAGAGGTTGGACAATTTCACTATGAAAGTCAGAGGACATTTTCCAACAAGAATAAACGAGGACCACAAAGAAAATGAAAGTGGGGAAAAATCCTGAGATTTTGCCAAAGTAACCAGCAGACTTCCAAGGCAATCTGTCAATGCATTTATTCTGGAATTTCCTCTGCCTGTACTGTAGGATTTAATTTTTCCACAAACCGTAGTATTCTCCTAGACTGAGAATCACGTTATTAAGGAAAAGATGTTGACCAGCATTTCAACTTGGACTTTCCTAACTTCCTTTTTTTTTTTGCTTTTGACATTGTCAGAGGCTGACTTGAAGATCATGTTCATTACACCCCTGTAGGGGAGGTGATAAAAAATGAGCTTTCTAAGTGCCCAAGTGTGCTAGGCTTTTGCACACTCCTGCTTCTGAAATAAGGAACTGAGGTCTGCTGACTGGTCAAGCTACAAAAATATCTAAGGTTGCACGAGATGAGAAGTTTCACACAGACACAGAGAACCTGGCTGGGAAAACAAATGCAACTCCATCCCTGGGAGGGGCACTTCTACATTCAGAAGAGTCCCAAATGGATTCTTGTTTTGCAGGAAACTTTCTCGAAATAGATGCTTCTCAATTATTTTGCTTTCAACAGCCAATTTCACTGCTGTTTTTCCATCTCTATTAGTACATTGTGCCATTTCATTCCTAAAATCCAAGCTTTATTTCTTTTGCATTTATGATACCAAGCTATCGTCTAAGTCAGAGGTGTCAAACTCAATTTCACTGAGGGCCGCATCAGCATTGCGGTTGCCCTGGGGGGGGGCGGGTGGGTTTGGCCAGAGTGGGTACAGCCTAATGAGTGGGCGTGGATGGAGTGGGTGTGGCCTACTGGATGGGCATGGCCAGTTCTACATCATTCACGTCAAGGGTGCCTGGGCAGGAGTGGGACAGATCTGAGGGTCTCTGGCAGAAGGGGGTGGGACTGGGGCAAGTGCCAAGGCATGGTCCACTGGGACAAGTGCCAAGATGGCCACCACAAAATTGTACATTGGCTCCCTCCGGCTGGCCTGGGCCAGGGCCAAGGTAGCGAGGGCCGTTCCCTCACTGTTTCCAGGATGGTTTCGCGGGTCACATGAAACCACTTCATGGGCCGCATCCGGCCCCCGGGCCTTATGTTTGACATGTGTGGTCTAAGTCTTGGATATTTATGGTTTTATTTTAAAAAAATAATACTAATCATCCGACTATCCAAATGGCCAACCAATGTACTACTACTACTACCACAATAATAACAGAATAGCAGAGTTGGAAGGACCTTGAAGGTCTTCTAGTCCAAACTCTTGCTCAAGTAGGAAGCCCAATGCTATTTCAGACAAATAGTTGTCCAATCTCTTCTTAAAAACCTCCAGTGATCAATCAATCAGAATAGAGCTGGAAAGGGCCTTGGAGTCTTCTAGTCCAACCCCCTGCTCAAGCAGGAGACCCTATACCATTTCAGACAAGTGGTTGTCTAGTCTCATCTTAAAAACATGGAGCATCCACAATTTCTGGAGGCAACCCATTCCACTGATTAATTATTCTAACTGTCAGGAAATTTCTCCTTAGTTCTAGGCTGGATCTCTCCTTGATAAGCTTCCATCCATAACTTCTTGACCTGCCTTCAGGTGCAGAGAACAGGTTGACCCCTCTGCTTTTTCTGTTTACCAAGAAATAAAGATATTCTCCAACAGGTTTCCAGGAGACAGAATCTCTTTACAACTACAGTAGCATGGCTGTTAAGAGAGCGATGTTAATTGCCTGTCCTTGTCCTTTGTGGTGTCTTACTTCTGACCACCGACCCGAAGATGAAAAGAAAGAACTATGTAATGTTACAGCTGGCCAAAAGGTAAAAGTTCAGAAGGAGAGAGAGAGAGAGAGAGGGGGGGGAATATATCAAGCTTCTCCAATTTGCTAAAATTTAAATGGAGATGTTCTTGAGTCATGCCTTTGGTATGCAGTTCTGATTTCAGGCCTTGAAGCAGGAGAAATGACAAAAGGAAAGTTTGCGAGAGGGCAACACGCCACAGGCCATCCAAGGAACAAGACAAGGAGATGTTGAAAATGTCAAGAATGAGAAGAAATTCTATCCTAACAGCTTTCACTCAGGGAGGAGGTGAAGCTCATGTAACATGCCAAGATGGGTTATGTCCCAGCTCCCACTGATTTCAAGAGGAGATTTATGGATTTCAGCTGGAGCCTGAGACGTTATTGTCCAGTTCTTCACTAAGCTCACACACAATGAACTGTCATTGTGTGGATAGACCGGGGCTTACCAGCTGAGTCAAAGATTGAAGGGTGTGCATGTGTGTTTAGGCAGAACAAAGCTTTGTCCAAGGGTGTATGCAAAGAGAAACTTCACAAAAGAATATTGAAACTCTTTAGATCCATAATTAAAACAGAGAAGATAATATTCTAGGGCATTTCATTCATATTTTTGTTTCAAATATTAGGCTTACTGGTTTACTTTGATCCCGAAAATATAGGCCTGTCCTGGCCATGCCTTGCCTCTTCTTTCTCCCTCCCTTCCCCCTTTTTTCCTTCCCTTTCCCTTTATCTTTCCCTCTCCTCTCCTTTCCTCTCCTCTCCCTCCCCTCCCCTCCCCTCCCCTTCCCTTCATTATGTAATAGATTGTATTTTACTCTCAAATTGCTGAGTGGGCATGCTGCAGTAAGACAAATTTTAGAAATATACATTAGGAAAATGAGGATCCATCTTCGATGGTACCTGACTAAGTAAACTACAACTCCCATATTCCCTATTTACGTGGCCAACAGTGAACTTGTGGATTAATGATCAGATTCAACGTCATCAGGAAAATTTACATTCTCACTGTGGTTGCAGCTTTGGAAACTAACTATAAATGGCTGTTGATCCCTGCCAATTAAATGCCACCCTGCTGCTAGTTGGCCATCCAGATGCCATTCCTTCTAGAGAACCTGTCAGACTGTGGTACCAATGGAGATAAATATACTTATTAGTAGGGTGCCAGTATTTAGATGTGGGCAACCTTCAAGGAGATAATTCTTCTCCTTTTGGAAGATTGATGTGCAGTGTTTCTATCCTGAACATTTCTCTTCCATAAACCATGTCATAAGTTTCCATCTTTTGCGGTGTCTCTTCTTGCAAATGCTACCATTCCCCCCCCCNGCATTATTGCCCCCAACAATCTGGGTCCTCATTTTACTAACCTTGGAAGGATGGAAGACTGAGTCAACCTTGAGATGGTCAGCATCAAACTCCAGGCTGTGGGTATAGTTAGCCTGCAATGCTGCATTCTAATCACTGTGAAAGAAGGAAGGAAGGAAGGAAGGAAGGAAGGAAGGAAGGAAGGAAGGAAGGAAGGAAGATTGTTCATTAGTTCTATTTTTGGCAAGGCCAATATTTAGAGGAATCTTGTAACATATTAAAATCCTTGGCCTGGTAAGCCAAACCTGATCCTCCTCCTTATTGACCCAATTGTCAGCAATTTCATCTCTGAAGGGATGTCCTAAAAGGGTGATTTTAGATCAAGCCAGTGATTCCAACCATGTCAGTTTCCATATGTGTGGACCAACTCTCAGAATTCTGCTGGCAGTAAGACAGTTTGTACTAATTCTAGGAGAAGACCATCTGCTTGGAGGTTTTCTAAGGTTGGGAATTGCTGGTCTTGATCCTGCCAAATTACAGTTTTTGCAGGCAGCTTTAGGTGGTAGAAGTTGAAATTCATCAACATCAGAAGAACTAAAAGTCTCTCATGCTCTTTGAGAAACCTTTTGCCTCATACAGCAATTCAGAAGTTAATCTGAACTAGGGTTACTAAGTCCGACTCAAGGGAATTCCTTACATTTATTTATTTAGAAAGTTAGTTACTTGTAGATCACTTCCCATCTTCCTCTATCTTGAGGCAGTCAATAATCAACAATTCAGGTACAACAAATTAAAACATAGTATATTTTCCCATTTTTCACAAGTGAGAAAAAGGAGTTTCAAGCCAAACCATTCAAGGAAAGTCCAGATGAAGCAGTCAGCCTTTAAAAAAAAAGCTACAATTTTGTAATTGTAGGTGTCTGGTGTCCTTTAGGTGGTTTCTAAGAAGTCCTGCTTGTGAGTAACAGGCATCTTTGCTTCTCAGCATCCCCGTTATGTTCCTCATTATATCATCTTTGTCAGCATCTTTAGATACTTTGAAGTGTTGTCCTTCTTCTCAGGATTCTTTATGGTGGACAATCCTTCTGGAGGATAGAACAATTTTGGTACCATATGTTGGACCTCTATTGAGTGATGCAGTGAAGACCTTTGCTGTCACTCGCAGATATTTCGAGAAGGTGTCAGATTTATTCTTTGAGTTGTCCTCTGATGGATGGGTCTTCTATTTGTGTTTTGTTTCGCTAAGGTCAAATGTGTTTACTGTGGAATGATGTAACTAGGAACATTTTCTTGCCATACTGTCTCGCTGGCACACAAATGGCTTTTTATGTCAACGCCTATAATTAAAAGAAAGGTGGCCAAATGTTAATTATAACCCCTATTTCAGGCTTTGCGTGAAAGCGTCCTCTGTCATGCCAGATGTCACTCTAGGGGTCTTTCCCCCCAAAAAATGCTCTCTCTGGCGACATTAGGAGTTTGTGGTTGACCACAAAAGGGAAGTGGTCAACTTGATTCATTTGAATTATTGGTCTATGGGTCCCATTGGCTCTGACTGCCTGGAAAAGTAGAATTGCTACATCCATGCCAGATCCAGAAATGTAGAACAAAGAACAGCCTCCGATGAATGGACTATGAGCAAAAAAGTATCAGGGGGTCCTTGGTGCTCTCTGAGCTTGGTTGTTTTCTTGCAGATGTTTCATTACCCAAACTAGCATGGATGATGTTACCTAGTTTGGGTAATGAAATGTTTGCAAGAAAATAACTAAGTTCAGAGAGCACCTAGAACCCACAGTTCAATCTTGAGCTACAAATACCACTTTACAAATACCACTTTACAATGCCTTGGTAAGGCCACACTTGGAATACTGCATCCAGTTTTGGTCACCGCGATGTAGAAAAGATGCTGAGACTCTAGAAAGAGTACAGAGAAGAGCAACAAAGATGATTAGGGGACTGGAGGCTAAAGCATATAAGGAATGGTTGCTGGAATTGGGTATGTCTAGTTTAATGAAGAGAAGGACGAGGGGGGACAGGATAGCAGTGTTCCAATATCTCAGGGGCTGCCACAAAGAAGAGGGAGTCAAGCTATTCTCCAAAGCGCCTGAAGGCAGGACAAGAAGCAACGGGTGGAAACTCATCAAGGAGAGAAGCAACCTAGAGCTAAGGAGAAACTTCCTGACAGTTAGAGCAATTAACCAGTGGAACAACCTGCCTCCAGAAGCGGTGAATGCTCCAACACTGGAAGTCTTTAAGAAGAGATTGGACAGCCATTTGTCCGAAATGGTATAGGGCTTCCTGTCTGAGCAGGCGGTTGGACTAGATGACCTTCAAGGTCCCTTCCAACTTTACTATTATTATTAAATATTCTCCTTTAAAAAAAGAATCAGCCAAGCTTTGATGGGCTTTAGAGAGCCCCATGCGCTCTAGGTTTGCATCGTTTCACGGCTTAACTCTTCCTTGCTGTTACCATCATCTTCATCATTCCCATTGATCATTTATTATTTTTGCCTGACAGATGGATCACTGAAACCAAGATCCAATTTCCAACAAGTTGCCAGGAGAAGTTGCGAAGTTGCAAAGAGAAGCCAGAGCAAATCCATCTTCCCCAATTATAATAATTCAAGGGTGTGTCTAATTATGCATACAGATATAGTAACTAATAAAAATGGGACTGGTAACCACAAATAGCTGGAAATTGCATGTCGGCTTACAATGATCTACCATGAATTTGATGAATCAAGGAACTGACTCAGAATAAGCCATAAATGATGTCCTTTCCCAAGTTGAACTACGAGAGTGCAAAAAGGCATTTTTTTTTAAAAAAAAAAATCATATAGAATTTGTCTTGTTCCTAAATGGATTCCTATGATACATATCCAGCAATAGAAGGTTAATCTGTCTGGACCATCAAGATTTAGATGGTTGCTCCAACTATCAACCTGAATCTTGATTGCCCTTCCAAGAGCAGAAACGTTATTCCAAATATTGCCAGTTAAAGGTCATAAAATGCAAAATATCTAAGGCATTTGGCCACTGAGTTCCAGTCTGAATGTCAGCTTCTACCTTTTTTAGCCTTTTCTCTGCTTGTTCCTTTTCAACAGCTTTCCACCACGTCCCTGGTGAAACTATTCCAACCATCCCAAAGAAACTGATGAAAGTTTAACAAATGTGATATCCTTCAACCTAGAGTATTGCCACACATTTCATTCAGTCTCTAACTCATTGTTTTTACTACATCTTTTTTTTTCAATTTTTTCCCAACGCGGTCATATTAATAATTATCCTAGCAAAGTTTATATAAAAATGTCTGGAGATATATATATCTTGGAAACCCAGCTTATGAACCAGAAAGGGGAGGGGGGAAAAGATGTGTTCCTTGAGAAACCCCCTTAAAGTTCACACCGAGTCATTTCAAATGCCAACGAAAGCTATGCTGAGTCTCGTCAAATTTCCTAGCATTGATTCAGACCACACAGTGATATGAAGGCATACGAAAAACTGTGCAGAGTGTATCTTATTATGGTCTGTGACACAGTCATTATTATTCCACTATATTCCATTATAATATTCCACACTTGTAACCCTGCATCCAGTTTTGGTCACCACAATATTAAAAAAAAGATGTTGAGACTCTAAAGAGTGCAGAGAAGAGCAACAAAGATGATTAGGGGACTGGAGGCTAAAAGGTATGAAGAACAGTTGCAGGAATTGGGTATGTCTAGTTTAATGAAAAGAAGGACCAAGGATGACATGATAGCAATGTTCCAATATCTGGGGGGCTATCATAGAGAGGAGGGAGTCAACCTCTTCTCCAAAGACCTGAAGGCAGGATAAGAAGTAATGGATGTAAACTAATCAAGGAGTCAACCAACCTAGACCTAAGGAGAAATTTCCTAACAGTTAGAACAATTAATCAGTAGAAGGAGTTGCCTCCAGAAGTTGTGGGTGCTCCAACTCTGCAGGTTTTTAAGAAGAAACTGGACAAACATTTGTCTGGAATGGTATAAAGTTTCCTCCTTCAGGAGGAAGTTGGACTAGAAGACCTACAAAGTCCCTTCCAATTCTGTTATCCTGTTTTTGTTGTAGTAGTAGTAAATTGGCCGGTCATACAGATAGCCAGATTTTAATATTATTATTTTTAAATAAAATCTTAAATATCCAGGACTTAGACCATGCCGTTGGCATCATAAATCTATCCATCCATCCCCTAAAGTCATTTTTTTTTAAAAAAAAATGGTGTCATCGTTTCTGCCTATTTTGGCATTAAGATACTCAAATCCTTGTTTTCTTGCATCCCGTATTTTTCAGAAAAGGTACCAGCGCTGTTTATAATGAGGCCTCACGCTGAGCGCAATTAAACCCTACTGTTTCCAATCAGGTTTAATGTGAGGATAAAGTGAACGCTCCCTGAGATTCGAGAGGAGGATAATTTGTCAGTAATAATAAGTGTAGACAAACAGGATGTTCTCCAGTGCAGTAACCCTGATGAGAACCAAATGTGTTCTTAGGGACCGTGTCTAAATTCTGAACTACGCATGGATCAGCCAAGCCCAACAACATACACATTTTGCTGAATTTTGTTTTTTCCCCTGGAACATTTTATAGCCAATTCCCAACCAATGTGGAGAAGAAAAATCATATGGGCAGCACAGTTGTGTGGTTATCATCAGCCAACTCTTTATTAGTTTCTTCAAAATTCAGTTTTATAGCCTGGTTAGATGTCTCCACATCCAGTCTCATAACCTGTCTGGGAAAAGGGAAGAGGAGAGGAGAGAAGAGAGGAAGGAGAGGAGAGGAGAGGAGAGGAGAGGGGGTAGAAAGTAGAAGAGAGGAGAGAGGAGGAAGTAGAAAGTAGGAGGGAGAAGGTAGAAGAGGAGAAGAGAGGAGAGGAAGTAGAAAGTAGAAAGTAGAAGGGAGAAGAGAGAAGAGAAGAGAAGAGAAGAGAAGAGAAGAGAAAAAACAGAGAGAGGAGAGGAGAGGAGACAAAGAGAAGAGAAGAGAAGAGACAGAGAGAGGAGAGGAGAGGAGACAAAAAGAAGAGAAGAGAAGAGAAGAGAAGAGAAGAGAAGAGAAGAGAAGAGAAGAGAAGAGAAAAGAAGAGAAGAGAAGAGAAGAGGAGATCTTTTCTTTTTCCCAGGAAATATTGTTGGGAGGGGTTTGAAAATGGGAAATAAAGCTGGTGACATCTTTTTTTTTTCCAAGTTCTGGAGTGAAATCCAGGGAACTTATGTTCAACTAATATCTTCCCCAATTTATTATCTTAAAGATGTATTTCTGGACCACTTCTCAGTATAAATAAATAATTCTCTGCCTTGTTCAGTGAGCAGGACATTCCATCCATATTTATAGCTGCCCATTAAACATGTCCTTATCAAGACAGCAAACTGGCCATATTTCTTTCTGCTCGACCCCTTCCCTCCCCCTCAGCTCTCCTTGATGTCCTTCACCTGAACAGGTGAGCTTGGTGGAAATCTTTGGATTTCAGAAATCCAAAACCATGACTAGATGGCAATCATGAGATGCCCAAACCTCCAACTTTTTGTCATCTACTCGTTGTAGCCAAGATCTGCTAACCGTGAGGTAGGCACAGTTCCAAGCAAACCTTGGATTAGCGCCAAGCCAGAATGGCAGAAATGCCTGTGGTACTTCAGTGGACACAGAAGCATTTCTGCAAATATCCCCATTGTGGCTGGGGGTTTTCCTTGCAGCAGGCCACATCTCCACGTTTGTTTGTGTTTTAATTAAATCGTCTTTTAGAGAAATGAAATTTGCCGTGGCAGAGAAATTACGGGTATCAAGAGTGGTAGCGAAAGACACATGGGGGCTTGTAGGCATCTTCCAGGCTTGCCAAGAATGACTCCCCAGGATATCAGCTAGGCAGGGGTGTCTGTGGGAGGGTGGGCAAAAAATTCAAGATGGTGGCAATGCAAGCATACATTTAGAGCATCAACACCTTTGACCTGCATTGAAGATTGAAAGGGATAAGGCTATGCACTCTCTCTCTGTCTCTCTCTCACACACATACACACGGAGAGAGAGAGAGGGGGGGGGGAGGGAGAAAGAGAGAGTTGTCCCTGCAGTCAGGTGTTCTTCCTGACCCGATCTGAAGATACCAGCTCCGAACTGCATCTATCTTCTGTATTCTTCTTCTCTATTTTTAAATATTAACCCAATATGTTTGTATTATCCAAACTGGTTTGCAACTAGGTTTAATTTCCTATTAGACAGCAACTCTCCTTAGCTTTTCTGGAGGATGCTTGGAACTAAATTTTAGATCTTCTGCAGAGAAAACAGAGATGCTATCACTTGGTAAGCTTTGATTTTTCCTACTGTTTATCTATATGTTTGGAAGAATCTTGGGTCAACTTTCGGGGTGGGCATACATTGTTCACTGCCTTTCTAGTACCACTTGTCTGCTTTCAGCATGACTGCAATTATCTAGAGGAAAGTTTTTCAACCTTGGCCATTTGATAAAGTGTGAACATCAACTCCCAGAATTCCCCAGCCAGCACTGGATTTCTAGAGTTGAAGTCCACATGTCATCGAGTGGCCAAGTTTGAGAAACACTGCTCTAGCACCACAATCCTCTAGAGATTATGATGTTGGAGACTCAAGTTCAAGACCAGTTTCCATCTTAGAAGCTCTCCTGGTGACTTGGGGCCAAAGCCACCAGCCCAACGTACTTCGCAGAAGAAATGTGGGGAAAATTTGGAGACTAACCACAACATAAGCCTTCTTGAACCAAAGGAAAAGAAGAAAATTGAATGAATGAATTATAATCCAAGGCAATCCCAGCTATTCTTCCTTCTTTTATCTCATCCTCTTCATCCCCTTCCTTCATTTCATGCTACCTCCACCATGGGCAGAGAGCAAAAGCCTAGGAGAACAGCCACATCCCTCAATAAACAAGGCCACTTGCTTATTTTTGCCTCTTCCCAGTCCTCCCTCGCCCTCACCAAATGCGAAAGCGAAAGAAAGGAAAAGAAAGGTGTCAAGGGAAGGGTTATTTATGGGTTTTCAAAGCCCCCGTTGAGCAGAGATCACCCCTCACTTCCAGGCTGAGCCTTGGAAATCCAGCCATCCGTTATTCTGTCTCTTTGGACAAAAGTGTGGAATTGGACACAGAAGGATTTCAAATGGTAGTAACCTGGGCTCCTGGACCAGAAGAAAACTCACATTTTAGCAAGCAGGGTCTCCAGTTTATAGGATACTCCTTGGTAGAATTTTTTTTTTTTTTAGAAGTTGGCTAGCCAAAAGGCAGACGATTAAGATTATTGGGCGAGAGACTGACTTTTTTCTTCCTTTTGCTGTTTTGAATAGCTCAACATCAGCCAGATTTTGAACCTAACATGCTTCAAGCAACTTAAGGAAAAGGGAATTCTAGCAGAAAAGGTTCAGTGTGACCTTTTTAAAATTTAAAATTTAACTTATATGCCTTAAATGCGATGGATAGCATTTACTGAAAACTAAACCATTCTGAAGGTAAAGAGGCTTACTCCCAAACAGGCACGGGCATAACAATACAACAGTGCAAGAGGTGCTTTTTCAAAGAAGAAGAAGAAGGAGAAGGAGAAGGAGAAGGAGAAGGAGAAGGGGAAGGGGAAGGGGAAGGGGAAGAGGAAGAGGAAGAGGAAGGGGAAGAGGAAGGAGAAGGAGAAGGAGAAGGAGAAGGAGAAGGAGAAGGGGAAGAGGAAGAGGAAGAGGAAGAGGAAGANAGAAGAAGAAGAAGAAGAAGAAGAAGAAGAAGAAGAAGAAGAAGAAGAAGAAGAAGAAGAAGAAGAAGAAGAAGAAGAAGAAGAAGAAGAAGAAGAAGAAGAAGAAGAAGAAGAAGAAGAAGAAGAAGAAGAAGAAGAAGAAGAAGAAGAAGAAGAAGAAGAAGAAGAAGAAGAAGAAGAAGAAGAGATGATTGAGAAGAAATGTGGTTCAAAATATAGTTCAATGCAATTTAACAACCAGTCCAGAAGTAGAAGAAGGTGGTTTTGCTTCTTATCCAAGAAGCTTCTCAACCAAAAAGGAAAAAAACACCAGTCCAGTTACCTCTTGAAAAAGCACCTTTGAGGCAACTATAACCTGGAAGACTGAGAATCTCCATAGACGATGCAACATGAGATGTCCTACAGCTTTTAATTTTCAAACTCTGGATCTCCCTAAGGTTACAGAATCCAAATGCACCTCTTCACTCGTTAGCTGCCGTGGTGTCAAGATGCCCCTGCACACTAATATGGGAGAAAGTCCCTTTAAACAGAGCAAAAGGGCAGTTTGAGTAAGCATAACACGATTTGTTAACGTTGATAAATTGCGAGGATTCCGGTGGACAAATGAGTCAATTAAATCTGCATAAATCTCAAAGGGAAGTCTTTCTAAAACAACAACCAAAAAGAAAGTATTTATTACTTTTAGACTGCATTAATTTTGCAACAGATAAGACAATTTCATAATCAATTTGCTGTTTCTTTCTCAGGAAAACTTTCATTCAACATTTGGTCAATCGCGTTTTTATGCTCTCTTCTGAAAATGTTCTCTTCTAAAAATAATAAGCATCAGAACGTTCACTAGTCTAGGGAGGTCTTTTAATGGAAAAAGTTTCAATTAAAGATTTCAAGAAAGGTTTAAAGTTGCAATTTAAAAAAAGGATTGGGTTCATACTAGATTCGCTGCATTTCAACTTAGCCATTATGGTTACAAACTACGATTTAGAGCTTAACATGAAGTGTGAACCTAGCCAATAAAGGCTTATTCAACAAAGTGCAGTTAGCAAACGATGGCTTAGCGTGATCGGTGACCACAAATTGTCTCACATTATAAGAAATTGGAGACTAATTTGAGAAATGACTGCAGAGAAATAAACTATATCGCTACATATAAAATAAAATTAAACTGTGGAAAAGATTGAGACTAAAAACACAAACACATTCAAAAATGTACAGGTTTAAAAAACAAATTATCCCAGGTCCGAAATTTAATAGTTGTATTGGATCAATAAACATAACATCTTGTTAGGATTAATTATATTCCAAATTGCATTTATAATTACTTGATTTTCCTCTGTTTAATATTGTCCCTCTCGCCGCCTTTCTAGAATTCACAGTAAAAATGACAAAGTATTTTATTTTTTTTAAAGGAAGGAAATATTTAGGAATAGCAGCATTGGAATCCATCACCGCTGAAACACAGCACTTGGTCTGCTTAGGAAAATAATCAACCCTGAATGGAATATATATATAACAAACAGAGGAGAAAGTTTAAAAAAAAAACTTTCAGAAGCTCATCAAATTCACACATCTCCTCTGAGCCTGCATTTTCCTGACAAATTATCTCCCTCAGATGACGCCACCTAAATTGGTAGAGTTTATGCTGTATATGTTTATTTGAATTAGCAAAGAAATGGATTTTATCCCCCACATTAGAATCAATGCTGATAATTTTGCATTCTTGTTTTTCTAATGTTATATTTAAACTAAATTAAACTTGGATAATGGCTTTAAAGACATAAATTAAAGGGGAGATGAATAACCGTGCTTGTTCATTCTGTAGGAGTTCTATTTTTTATTATTATTATTTTCTTTCTAATTCAATTAATGCAGCCCAAGCATAATTCTCCTCTATATTTTCAAAATTGTAAGATACTATTTCTTATCTTTGTTTTCACAGAAAATATTGTAAAACTATCATAACCATCATCTATGCTGTATCAAATTCATAATGCAGTAACTTTATGCATATTAGATTCTCTTCCTGTTTTTTTTAAATAGCTTCTCTTTGAATCAGATAGAATAAGAATAGATAGGTTGAACCAGCTAGATTAAGAATTCTTAATTCTTATTTAGTTATTGGTATGCTGATGTTGTTATATATTTTTTCCAATTTTCTGTTAATATCACCATTATTTATCCAAACTTTAGGTTCAGATCCTATATTTTAAAAATATTCTAACAAAACTATAACAGCACTAATTCTCAGAAATATCATTACCATTTTGTATATTTTGAAACTGAATTCTGATTTTGATCTTAATTTCCAAGATAGTTCAAGCCAGTTTAAAGAATATTTAAGAATAATGTTGCAAGAATTGGTAAAGTTGAAACTCTAATATTAAATGCCTCAAATTAAAAATACAGTTTTAAAAAACTTAAGTATCTTTTCTATTTCATTAGAAGATACATTTAAAGAACAGGAAGAAGAAAACACTTAGTAAAATGCCTTTAAAAAAAAAAAGAACATTCACGTTTTCATTAGAAAATTATTCAGCTGCAGTTCCAACAAGACAATCTGATTCTAATTGTTTCTGTATTTACCTGTAATCATATTTTAATATTGCCACAGGTTATAAAATAGTTCACAGCCAGTGGTTCTTGCATACATCAAAAGATCTTTTGGAAATGCAGTTTATTTATTTTATGCTGCAAATTGAAAAAAAATGAACTAGAAATTAAGTGGTGCTGAAAACAATCCAGTCTTTAAAATGCTATAATCCTGATTTTTTCTTTCTTTCACGATTCTGGCAGTTATGCGACATTCAATAAACCATGTTTAAACATACAATGGATGTGTGAACAACACCTGTAACTATGGGGAGGGAAAGAAGTGAACTATGGCAGAAAAGACATAGAGGAAAATGGACTTTTCTCCAGTAAGTTCTTTTCTATCATGGAATAGAAGCTTCCATGCATGTTCTTGACTTTCCCACAACTATCACGTCAACAGCCCTCCTGAGCCTTTTGCAGAGAGATCAGCCAACAACCTCTTTTTCACTCCTTGAAACATTGCCTACGGATATTCCCAATTATGCAGGTCATGGTATTCCCATAGGAGCTTTTCAAGAAGCAGAAAGTCAGAACTGAAGAAGCTTCTTGGATGAGAAGTGAAACATTTTCAAGGAAAAACACCATGGAAAGCCCAGCTGCCTTTTGAAAAACACCTTTGAGTCCTTCTAACATTATTTCCACCACAACTGGTGCAATAATGGTGACAGGGTTTCTACCCATTATGAGGTAGGAGAGGCATTAAAATTGAAGCGTAGCTCTAAGTTAGACTTGATTTGGTTAAAAATTCTTGCAAAAACTTTTTTTGGGGGGGGAGAAAACTGGGTGAAGCTGAGGGGACCTTTGTTGCTTCCAAAGTTGAGTGTGGCCATTGAGAAGATGGCCATTGAGAAGATGGCTTCATGGACTTTGACTGTTGGCAAAGCTGGTTATTTCTAATGCTCCTTCCTAGTCCTTATTTGACATATTCTTTTGCCCAACACACACACAACACACACACACACACACACACACACANAGAGAGAGAGAGAGAGAGAGAGAGAGAGAGAGAGAGAGAGAGAGAGAGAGAGAGAGAGAGATGAATCCAGGCAAAAAGTTTCCAACCAAAAAGTATGTTGCACAGTTCTACTGTCACCACAGATGCCTTTTGGAATCAAACTCACAAACTGAGCAAGTAGATTTCGGTGTATCCTTTCCAAGATGCTATTTTCCAGTTTAGTGAAACTGAAGTGTACCATAGAACTTCCCTGGCACAGAATGTTGAAGTGCTGCAGTGCTGAATCTGGAGGTGTTGCATGGGAGGTAGGCAACAAGGGCTATCATGGGCTTGTGGATTTCCAAGGAGAGACCTTGCCAGAGTCTTGGAGGTCAACACCATTAGTAGCAGGAGTTTAATTTTTTTTTCCTTGAGACTAAAAGAATGTTTTCTTGCAACTTGGCTGCCTTCCACCCCCTCCCAGGGATGAGAGGTCTCCACAAACACTGGATAGGAGATTAACACTGCTGTTCTAACCTCATAGAGCGATCTGGGCCTTGAAGAAAGCTTGGCTGCTGCTGGTCCACGGAGCTTACAAAGACCTTTTTGTTTGGAGGATGGCAGCAGATCAAACAGAATGCCAACGCCACTGGAAATCCAGATTGCGTTGACCCTCCAAGCCTATCCCTACCTCTCACCCTTGAAATCTGCTCCCAGAAGGGAGGTAAGAAGCATGAGCTGGGTGTCAAAGCTATCTCAGAAACCATTCCCAAATAAGACAAGATAACCTTTATTGTCACTTTTTTTGTGTGTGAACACACTAGAACACATTAAGAATGAAATTCTGATGCCCGCTCTCAAAAGAAAAAAATATATAGAATAGAATATCTTTATTGTCATTGTGTAACTCACAATGAAATTAAGTTATTAATTAAATTAAATTATACCCATAACATACATGCACACACATGTACATAATTACATCTGCTATATATAAACACATATACATGCATACACACACACCTATATATATTCTAAATGATTAATATATATTTAATCATTTAGAATACATAGCAGAAAAAAGAGTCTTGAGAGTTAACAAGGGTGATACTATATGGTATATAAAGCTGTTGCAGAATCTAGTTGTTCTGCTTCGGATACCACGAAGCCCCCTCCCAGAAGGTAACAAAGAAATACCAGCCAAATGTTGAATGGATGATGCCTCTGCATTCGGAAGTCGGGATGGATAGTTTAAAAAAGGAAGGCTTCTAGGAAGGCTTCCTAGAAGACAGGAGGAATAGGTTTGGGATGGTGATGGAAATCCCCCAAATTTAGCAGATCTTGCAAATTTTACTCTATTTTTTTTTTTTTTGAAAAAAACCTCCAATTTAGCAGATGCTACAAATTTCTACTAGCTTTCTTTCTTTAAAAAGAAGAAAGGAAGGAAGACTTAGGATAAGCCCAAGGATGGGGCCATTCATTATTATTATTTAGGTTCAGTTTGCTCAATTATGTATTTGTTTGCTGCCTATACTACAATTCCCCTCCCCTCCTTTTTTTTTTTTTTTTTTTGCAGACACGTTTTTGTCTCCCCAAGCAATGAGGGTGGATTTAAAAAAGGAGGCAGGTTGAGCTGTCAAATGCAAGTGATAGATGAGGGATAGGAGGAAGAATTGAATGGTGATGGTTGGGATGGTGAAGGTTTCAAATGCGTTCCTTGCTATGAACTTGCCTAATGAACTTCATCAAACTGACTAGCATAGAGTCAGAATGGGACAACTCGCCATGACCAACTCACTGTGGGACAATTCAACAAATGCAAAAATTAAATTAGTTTCAACAGAACCGTGGCCAATAATAATAAAATACAAGAGTTGCAATAATTTCGATGAAAATGTGGTCACCAATAATAAAAGCACCTGATTAATAAAGCGTTGAATTGTCTCACAGACAGTTGTGCTAGACTTGTGTAAACTGTGAGAGAACGAGGAAGTGGAGGTAGTGGAGGAGGCATCAGGCTGGAAGCGAGGAGAACATGAGTTCTTGTCCCAATGTTGCTTTCTTTCAAAAGGCAACTGGACCTTCTTGCTTTGCTTGAAACCATTTCGCTTCTCATCCAAGAAGCTCCTTCAGTTCTGAAGAATCTTCATTCTTCAGCTTATTCAGAACGGATGAGAAGCACCTTTGGGATAACCATGACCTGGATGACTGAGAATCTCCATAGACATGAGTTCCTGTCCTGCTTAGACACAAAGCAAGCTAGGTGATCTTGGGCCAGTCACTCTTTTTCAGCCCTAGGAAAGAGACAATGGCAAACTTCTTCTGAAAAATCTCTGCAGGGACTTGTTTTGTCAGTCCCTGAGAATCAGACATAATTGAATAGAAGAAAAACTGTGCAAATATTTGGCGGTGTTTTTCTCTAGGCACGCTCTTTGACTTGGACTTTTGCAAATAATTCGTCCCAATAGAAGCTTAATGAACATATCTGATGAGAATCGTTCTATCAAACTTAATTTGATATTGTGGAACTTCCTTTTAGAAAAACATTTATGTGACTGCACAGTAATATAAAAGGTTAATATTAAATTTTTACCCCAAGGTTGTTTGCATGTCTCTATGTAAAGGGTTTCAAAAGCCCAAATTTTTTCCTCCCCTCAAATCCTGTATAGTTTTCAGAAATGTGGATGAGTCTGCCTACTCCTTTCTAGACAGAGTTTCTTTGTGACAGCAGCTCTCCAGTGACCTTGGGAATAAATTAAAAATAAACAAAGGTTTGCCTTTGGTTTAAAGAAATGATTTAAAAAGTGAGATTTGTCCCCCAGCGTTTTTTGACAACATTTAGCCAACTTTCAAGTGGTTAAAATAAACCCACGGTCACACCTTTTCAAAACACATCATGGATTTGTCATCCACTGGTCCAATTAGAAACAGAATGGCATCGATCATGTGTTCTTTCTGTCTTAATATTTTTTCTCTATCGGTTGAAACTTGCAGAAAATCACTGTGTAATGTAGAAATAGCTCCTTCAAAATCCTTTAACCGCTTTGCCCTAATTATGGTCAAAAAAAGGACATTAAACAATAGCAGTTATTGTCAAAATGGACCACAATTTTGATCACTCTCCCGAAGAAAGGAAGACCAGCGATCATATAGCACATGGAAGCAAATAGATCTGAAAAAGAATCCCATTTCCGATGTAATGCTTCAATGTAATTTATTTCCTTATAAAATACAGTTGTTTACATGGATACAGCCCTACCCTCATATTACTACGAAACAAAAATCCATAGGAAAAAAAAACACATTAAAAACACTATAACGCTGTCTCTTGGAGAAAGTATTTCTGTCTAACTTTCTGGATGAACTAGCCAATTTTGAATTACTGTGTAAATGTTTTAGGAACATTGGTGGGTTTAAAGCCATGGAAAATTGCTTTGGCGTTTTTGTTTTGTTTTGGGGTTTCATATATGAAATGTAGTTGAATTTAATTTTGACAGCCTTGCGGGACTGGTGGGGGGGAAACAAAAGAGATCCTTCTCTTCCACTGACAGGTCCAGTAGATTTGTGATCCGTTTCTTTCATATTTTCGGTCCAGTTCTCTAATCCAGACCGACTTTAGGAAAATAAGGAACATTGTGCATTTGTTGTGCTTCCTTCAAGGACTGTTTAGTTGGAGTTGTTGCCAACTTCCTGATGAGCTATTTCTGAAGCTGTGTTGGAGACCACACTTCCTTTTCTGTCTTAAGGAAAAGAAGACGGAGAGAGACCAAAACAGCTTTCCTTGGAGAAAAGTAAGCCCTTGAATCACTAGGTATTATATCTTTATCTTTCTTTCTTTTTTCTGCCTGTCCTTCACACTTCATCTTCTCCCTACCGAGACTAAAATATCTTGGGTAACTTCTAAGATGTCCCATTTTTAATAAGGTCCCACTCCTTTTGAAGTAATGCTGGTATTCTATTCTCAAAAATATTGCTTGCAGTTACATGCGAGTCCTTTCCAAGTCTGCACTCTGTTTACTATTGAAGTTTTACTTTTCTGACATCTTTATTCTGGAACATAATTCTGCTTTTATTTGCAAAATTTCCTCTCTGTTTTGTTCCTCTCTTCAGGTTTTATGCCACTTAAATCAGAGTATTTATTTACCTCTGCATAGTTTTAGCACCTTTTCCTGTAGGTATCCATCTGGGTGTTTTTTTAATTTGCTTGGTTAAGAGGTAAACAATAATAATTATGCAAAGGGGGAGAAATTTCAAAAGAGATCATTTTTCACAAAAATGAATTTTGTTTCATTTCATTTTTTCCTGCATGCAATGTTTTTCCCTTCATTTGTCTTTTTCAACCAGCACAGTAACTCCTTTCATATTCATATTTTGACAGACTTACCCTTTGCAAAAATTTCTCTAAGACATTTGTCAATTTTGGGGCAGTTATTTTACTCCTTTATTGCTAATTTAAGCACAGGTCATGAATATTTTATGAGTAACCCAATAAAATTGTATAAATACAAAAAGGTAGAAGAATATATTGGATTTAGAAACAGATTTTAACATGTAAGATGTACATTAACAATATAATAACTTGCAGAAAGAAATCTAGATGGTAGTCTTGGCCTATAAATAGGGGGGGGGGAGAAAAAAAGCATTATGATTTTTTTATTTGAAAATTGAAGAGAAATTACTTTTAAAAAAATCAACTGCCTTACTGAATATCTAGACTGGTTTCATCTTCAACACGTGAGTTGGTGACAGAAATATCTTTCCAGTTCAAAAATCACTTGATAAGGAAAGGAAAAGGGAGAGAGAAAAGAAAGGAAAATAAAGGAAAATAGAAAAGAAGGAGAAGGGAAGGGGAAAGGAAAGGAAAGGAAAAGAAAGGAGAAAAGTGCTATTTAAGTCCCTCTGCAGTCAACAGAACCTGTTAATTATAGCTCATTAAACTCCAGAGTTGGATTTAAACACAATTAATTCTCTTTGAAACGGTTCTGTTAGATCTATGACAGCTCTCACTCACATACAAATGTTTTCTGCCGCCCACATGGACAAGGACTTTCTGTCTGAAAATCCGGGTGGGACTGTGAATGTGGAAGACTGGGTGAGCGAAAGTAGACTAGACTAGACATCCTTCCTTGGACGGACAAAAAAAAAAAAAAAAGGATGGGGGAGCAAGATTTCTGACTCTTCCTTTAGGAATGTGATAGCCAAATAAATAGGAAGGATTATTTCGATAAAAGTCTCCCTAAATTGAGAACCAAAAGGAAAAGCGTCCAATTCCAGCTCACACATCATATCAGAAGAATTTTGGCAAAAGTTGGATCTCAAGCCACATATTTCCATGGCTGGTCACTTAGGGAGCTGGGCCCTGATCAAGCTTTTGCTGGTCTCCTTTATTCAATTGTTTTTGTAATTATTCCGCTATTGCCTCCTTGGCATTACCTTCTGTTCGGCTTGGCGTCCCATAATAATAATAATAATAATAATAATAATAATAATAATAATAATAATAATAATAATAATAATAATAATAATAATAATAATAATAATAATAATAATAATAATAATAATAATAATAATAAAGTTTGAAGGGACCTTGGAGGTCATCTAGTCCAACCCCCTGCTCAGGCAGGAAACCCTATACCATTTCAGACAAATGGCTGTCCAGTCTCTTCTTAAAAATTCCCAGTGTTGGAGCATTCACCGCTTCTGGAGGCAGGTTGTTCCACTGGTTAATTGTTCTAACTGTCAGGAAGTTTCTCCTTAGTTCTAGGTTGCTTCTCTCCTTGGTTAGTTTCCATCTGTTGCTTCTTGTCCTGCCTTCAGGCGCTTTGGAGAATAGCTTGACTCCCTCTTCTTTGGGGCAGCCCCTGAGATATTGGAACACTGCTATCATGTCCCCCCTCGTCCTTCTCTTCATTAAACTAGACATACCCAATTCCAGACATACCCAATTCCAATGTAACGCTGCACCTAAAAATCTTTCCGATAAGTTTGTTTTTTCTCCGGTGGTTGTGCTGTGCCACGGGCTAGATGGCCTTCAACTGTTTCTTCTTCCATTGGGACCGAACAAGCCTTAATTTAGATGGAAAGACAGACATTGCTACTTTTAAATAGGCCTTTGGGCAAAAGACTAAACATGGGTTTGGAGAAAATTAAAGAGATGGGCCAGGAAGGATTCAAGTCTTGTCAGCATTCTCATCTTTGTCGTTCGGGAAGTGCGAAAATACTCTCTAAATGGCTTTTCAGATGAATCTTGCCCAACCACAACGTTCAACCATAATTCTACTCTTGCTGAAATTCAGAAGCCACCTTCTTTAAAGGGCAGGCCTGCCACGGAGAAGCCCAAATATTTATCAAGCCTCCAGCTCACCATTTTGTTATTCTTCCTGATAAACTCTAGCTTTGTAAATCTGTTTTCAAGCATTTGAAAGTTTGAGCTGAGATCTTTATCGGGTAAAGCTGCTGCGTAAGGATTTCAAGATAAATGTCAACTTGGTCCATCAGGGGGCGTTTGTGACTTCCGTACAACAGACTTGGGAAAACCTTTAAGATCTTGAGAAGTATCCATCTAGCACAGCTTTGACTTCACCACCACCGAATAGTGGTTTAAAACTCCAGTTAATTGAAACACGGATCTGTTCACCACCGTTCCCACAAAGTGCCCTGGCTGCTTTTTTATAGCTTTAGTTGTTCAGTGATCTGGAACTTCCTGTAAGATGTTCAGACTTGCAATACTGTTACTGTGGAAAAAAAATAAAAATAAAACCAAGATGGTTATTCTTAAACATCTCTATGTTGCACACAGGCCAAGATTTTATTTTTTTCCCCCAATCATTCGGACAGATTCCTTTTTGGGTTGAGTGATTCCTTTGATGCTGATTTATCTAATCTCTACTAGGTTGAACTGTTGATTTCTGTGGTTAGATTTCTGTTCTTGAAACCCTGTTTGCTAGGGCCAAAATATAGTTCACATCATCACCTGGCTTCATCATTTAATTTTGAAAATTAAGAATAATTAACTACATTTTTTCATATTGTTTGTTTTTATGGGAATATTTATCATTTAAATATTAATATGAGAAAGAAAGAAAGAAAGAAAGAAAGAGAAAAAAGAAAGAAAGAAAAAGAAAAACAGAAAGAAGAAAAAAAAAGAAGAAAGAAAGAAAGGGAGGGGGGAAGGAAGGAAAGAAGGAAGGAAGGAAGGAAGGAGGGAAGGAAGGAAATAGATCTTACAGATCACTCATGATGCTTGGTCAATAGGTGAAAAGGAACAATGACAATGATAAAGATAAAAATTATCATTATAATTTTCTACTATATTATTATTAATGATAAAATAAATAATTTTCTTGGAATACTTATATTGTATGTATTATCTTCAGAAAGCAAAGCTATACAGAAATTTCATTTGAGTGTTTACTTTCGTTATTACACTGGACAAAACCAGTATTATAAGGAGAGCTGGGAAAAAAATAACATTCCTTGTTTATTTATTAAATAGACTCATTGCCATTACAATAAACTGCTTAAGCGCCCATAAATTTCACTGTTAGTCTGGGAACTCTACTGGACTTGTAAAAATGGTCAAAAGAAAAAAAAAATACAGGGTACATGTAATTCAGACTAGAGTTATTTTCTATTTCATCCAAGTTTAATTTCGGTTAGATTTTGGTAGCTTTTTGTTTTTAATGTACCCAGATTGTAATTTTAAGCACCGTTTCTTGAATGTAGATTTCCCTGAAATCAGAGAGAATTGACTGGCACTTTTAACAGGGCAGTGATAATGTCATTAAAAGGATACGATCCAATTTTGAAATCAGTATTTCTTCTTTTGGAGCCTTTGAAGTGAAGGCATTAACAGCGACAGGCAGCAATTTTTAATAAGCGCTATTATTATTATTATTATTATTATTATTATTATTATTATTATTATTATTATTACCTACTGCAGAAATAGGACATTTCATACATATTAACCTCAGTGGTGTTTTTTTTTGTTAAACCTTGCTCTCTGCTATCAATTCATCAGTCTTCTTCCACCCCAAAAAAAACAGTACAGTTTTTGAAATTAAGAACCTTTGAGACAGCTGTGATCTGGATGATGGAAAATCTCCGTAGACATATCAGCGATCTACAGGTAGTCCTTGACTTACAAGGTTTCATTTAGTGACCATTCAAACTTACAACGGCACAGGAAAAAGCAACTTAGGACCGTTTTTTCAGACTTACAATCGTCGCAGCATTCCCAGGGTGACATGATCAACATTTGGATGCTGGGCAACAGACTGGTATTTATGACGGTCGCAGTGGCCCGGGGACACAGGATCCCCTTCTGACAATCAAAGTCAATGAGGAAGCCAGATTCACTTAACAACCGATTTGCTAACTTAATAACTGCAGTGATTCACTTAGCAACTGTGTTAAGTCGTAAAATGGGGCAAAATTCACGTGACAAATGTTTCACTTAGCAACGGAAATTTTGGATTCAATTTTGGTCATATGTGGAGGGCAACCTGTATTCTGTTGCAATGAAAACATTTCTAAATCTCTGAAATATGCACACTATATCCTTAGTCCTCTGGCCCTCGTTAACACAACTTTAGTGATTTGCTTCAAAATCTTTGCCAAAATAAGACTGTCGTCCTCAATACAAGCTGGGGAATATGGAACCTTTGCAAGCATTTGGGTGAACTTTGAACTCTGTTGTTCTGTCGTCACATCAATCCCCCAGGTCCTTTGCAAAGTCCCCCGCGTGACCCACGCATGCACACGCAAAGCTCAGATATGGTTTCCAGAACTGATGAAACTTCCCAAGTCTGACATGAAAATAATCCTTCCTCATTAATACCACGATGTTCAAAGGCCTGGCTTTTACGGGATTTCAAGCTGGCTCTTGAATGGATGCTCCTAAATCTGTCCACCGATTCCCAAAGGGTTAACTCTGGGATGTGGGGGGGGGTGCTCTGCAACTGAACACCCTCCCTGGTATCACGGCTGACATGATGGAGAGCTCACATTTCACACTTAATTACTCGCTGGGCAATCACGCCTCCAAAGATGGATGTTTTTCTCTGTTTAGCCCACGCAGCTGTGAACTGTTTATTTACTTATCGTTAGGCCCAGGAATGGCTGTAATTTAAAGGTTCAGATCTCAACTACCCTCCTCCCTTAGTGGCACCCCTTTCTTTTAAACACTTCCATATTGCTTTGATGGAACTCTGCTTGCAGTGGTCCCCTACCTGCCTCCCCCTTTTCCTTCTGCCAATTCATCTCAAGAACAAGTGTTGAAGGGCTGTTGGAGGCCCAACTGTGTTAATCCATTCTGAATATCAGGGATTAATTTTTTTTCTCCTCTGTTTTTTTCCCCCCTATCAAGAGAGAAACTCCCACAAACAAAGATGCTTCTCCTGGCAATGTTGATTCTAGCCAGGCCCACAGGAGTGAGGTTCACTCTGAGTAGCAAATGGTCTCCTCAGGATTCACACCTTCCTCTTGGGCTCCATCACCAGAGGGACAAATGGAATTCACTTTCCCACCCACCCCTCTTGTTACGTGAACCAAGGTGTGAGTTTTCCTATCACTGAGTCATCACCTGTGGAGTGGACCTCATCCTTTTCCATCTCAACTTTCCTTGGATGGATGAAACCGAGTTGACTTTCACCAGCTGAGCTTTTTTGGGCATTCCTCTCTTTCCAGGTCTATCTGCAATGGTTGGAAGTATAGAAGACCTTTGGAAAAAGTGCAAAGCTTCTCAAAGTAACTCTGAAGCAGTGTTGGTTAAGTGCCCAAGACATCTTTTGAGTGAACCCTGGGAGTTGACATCCACACCTCTTAAAGTTGCTGAGGTTGAAAAACATCAAACAGGGATGGGGAGGTGGTCATTCAGATGGAGAAGGACTTCTTCTCCATGTTGAGATGTGATGAGTTTCAACGTGGGAGGTGCTGGGAAATTCTGGGAGATGAAGTCCATACTTCTTAAAATGGCCAAGGTTGGAAAGCACTGCTCTAAGCCATTAACACATATAGAAACATGTCTGAAGTTTTGATGGAACCAGGATCTTTATCTTCATTGATGTATCTCTTGTATGGGATTTCCAATGGAAGCTGAGCCAACACCACAATTCTCTTGCCTGACTCTGTCACTTCTGTCTCTCCCACACATCCAACACAATGGACATTCTTCCAGGACCCTCCTTAAAACAAGGTCAACCCATGGGATGTTGGGAGCATACATTTTCTGTTGTGACCTCTGCACTGTGGACCATCCACTACACCCCTCCCCAGCTTCAACTAGCCCCAATGCTTTTTTTTGTCATAGAATGCACCGGAACAGAATTCCGGCACTTTTTTTCAATGGGTTTTTCAAGTTTTAAAAGTAACTTTTGAAAATTTGATGTTTAGTCCACGTGGACTTGAATTGCCCTGTCGAGTGTAGCAAGTCGGCGGCAAAATCATTAAAATGGTGCATGCGGGCTGCTTGTGTGTCGAGTCCAATACATGCGTACTTCGTCTGCGCTGGTTGTGATGGCACTGCTCAGCTTCTGGCACTGCTTGGCTTGTGATTGGTCATGTAGTCATGCGCTGAGTGCTTACTGCGGGTGGTGACAATTATGTTTTGTTACACAACTGATGTGTGTGGCTGTGTGTATGGTGATTGACTATGTGCGAAAGGTAAATTTATGTTAAGGACTGAATATATATATATATATATATATATATATTAATAAAAGATAAACAAGATGTGAGTTCCAGCACCTTTTTTCTTACAAAAAAAGCACTGGACATCTCCAACAAATTTGGAGTGCTTGGGTACGGTTAGGAGGGTACTGACTTTTCTAGGCTGCCCTGTCTATGTTTCCTGGTAAAATACATGGGAAAATCCCACTGGAGGAAAATTCCACTTAGGGTTAGGGTTAGGTCACCATGAACTCATAGAGCAAAATGGACATCTAGCTCTGACCTTGTTAGCCTTCAGGAAAACTCTAAGGACCTGGCTGTTCCCACCATCCCCTACCCCCTCAAGGTTGGGACCACAAAGTTACATGAGATCATCTTGGGAGGTAAATTATATTTTGATGTTCTCCATCTGTACATTTGTAGTCTTTGTTTTCTGGCTGGTTTTGTGGTGGGGGTGGGGGTGGGGGTGGGTGGATAGTTTAGCTTTGTTTTTAATCACCCTGGGTCAGTCAGGAGTTGCATTTTTGTGACACGGGCAGCGGTATCAGTCCATAAACGAACGAACGAACGAACGAATAAATAAATAAATAAATAAATATGGATATCAAATGTTGAATAACATATTTTTAGGGGTTCTTTTTGTTTTTTGATTGCTTGTTTGTTTGTGTTTTTCAGTAATCTAGGATACTGTGTTGGGGTTTCATATCCATCAACGGAACTCATAATTTCAAGGTTCTTTTTTTTTTTAATAACAAGTTTTATTAATTTTTCAATTTTTACATCCAAGTAATTAGGAAGCAGCGTGGTGATAGGGTAATCAATAGCCCAATAACAAAATCATTCATATCTATCTCAGGTTACATCATTAAAGGTTCCCTCTCTATTTCCCTTAATTATTATATCATATTAAACTTAATACATTTCTAGATAAAGCTCAATCAATCAATACATTTATCAATAAAGTTTTACTTATACATATCCAAGTCCTGTTTTTAAGTTTTACTTAATTCCAACTACCATGTTCCAATTTAGCCTTTAATAGCCATAATGTTTAAACTTTGGGTAACCCTAATGTCCCTCATTTCATTACAAGATAATTATCGTATGTAGAATACACATATTGTTCCGAAAATTACATTCTAGGGATAGGCTTACTATGGAATTAAAGGACAAGACAGAAACGGACTATTTTGAAATCTGGGACAAATTTTATTGCTGGTATAAGTCAAGGAGAACTGTTCAGGTTTTAAGTTAGTGTTAAGATTGTGGTATATAAAATTGTATGCTAGTATATAGAGAAACAAATTTGAGATTGTATTATATAGGAAAATGTGTATATATAGAGATTAGGAATTATATGTATGACAAGGAACAAATTGTTAGGATTATATATACTGGAACGACACATTATGTCCTTTTTTGTTTTAACTGTTTTATTAATAAAAAACTTTTTATAAAAAAAATTATCGTATCTAGAATACACATATTGTTCTGAAAATTACATTCTTACTTTATTTCACAAATATATTCTATTTTTCGTCCTGGTAGCTCCTCATTTACTAATAAAATATCTTTCATTGTCACAAACCCATTTCCATGTTACAATTCTCTATCTTGACCTGGTTTTGCTTGTTTCTCAAGCAAACAATTTCAATCCTTGTCCCAAAGAAACTTTATCAAAAGGCACCTGGTCTTTCTTTGTTTTTGCTTGAAGACGTTTTGCTTCTCTTCCAAGAAGTTTCTCAGTTCTCAGAAGAAGCTTCTTGGATGAGAAGCGAAACATCTTCAGGCAAAAACAAAGAAAGTCCAGTTGCCTTTTGAAAAAGCACCTTTGGAACAACCATGACCTGGATGATTGAGAATCTCCATAAACACTTTAAACCTCATTACAATTTCCAAAGGAGACAACTGTAAGTGGACAATGCAGACAGAAACAAATTTTCCATGAGAAACCACTTCACCCTCATTGCTTCATGCATTTCTTTTTGGGGGGGGGGGTATTTTCTTATAACGTGTTTAAACAAGGCACTTTGAAAATTAAGCTCAGAAAGCAGAGGGTGTTTGGTCATTAAAGATGCAGCCAGAAATTGCAATGTTTATGCTTCTTTGCAGCCCCAAGTAATTTTAATCTTTTAATGGTCTGAAATTTTATGCTCCGTTTCGGAATTCCCCAATGGCATTTATTACTATGTTGATTGTATTAGCTTTAATTCCAAGGTCAATGCAGTTTTTATTAAAAGGAAAAGTACCTCCAGTAGCAAACTTTGATTGAAAAGAAAAATGAAGGCTAAATCTAATATTCACATAAAATGTAGAAAAAACTGTATGATGAATGGTTGCAGGAACTGGTATGTCTAGTCTAATGAAGAGAAGGACTAGGGGTGACATGATAGCAGTGTTCCAATATTTGAGGGGCTGCCACATAAAAGAGGAAGGTCAACTTATTCTCCAAAGCATCTGAAGGCAGGACAAGAAGCAACGGATGGAAACTAATCAAGGAGAGAACCAACCTAGAACTAAGGGGAAATTTCCTGACAGCGAGAACAATTAATCAGTGGAACAACCTGCCTCCAGAAGTTGTGGGTGCTTCATCACTGGAGGTGTTCAAGAAGAGACTGGACAACCATTTGTCTAGAATGGTATGAGGTCTCCTGCCATGAGCAGAGGGTTGGACTAGAAGATCTCCAAGGTCCCTTCCAACTCTGTTATTCTGTAATTCTATAATGTGCAACATATATAGAACTAGGAGAAATTTCTGATCCTTGGCATTATTTCAAATGGCCCCACATTCAAATAGCTTCATTTTTTTCTGATTGGGCCTTATTGTCAACATCACTTAATACTGTTACACATCATTAGAATATGTTTTTTTCTTCACTCTCCCACTTCAAACCACAATTCAAGGACCCCCGTTGGAGTCAAGTTGTTTCACCAAACAACTAAAACAACTTTCTTGGACATAGAAAACAAATACTAGAGAGATGCACTTGTGATGGCATGGTAGCTTCTGAACATGGAGGTCACTCATGTTTCAGCTGAAATGTTAATGTCCAGGGAGGACCAAATCATATGAAACATCTGGATATGTAACAGAAGGCAAAGGTGTTGTCTGTAACAAACTTCAAAAAATCTTGACATGCGCCCAGTGATGTCATGGCAGGGATGATACTTGCAACACAATGTTTGACCCTAGAACATAACTCAAGGCATTTGTGTGTTGAAGCTAACATCTAGAAATATATTTTTCTTCTTTTCTCATGTTGAGGATCAAGATTGGAGTCTCTATTATATCAGCACTTCTGCATTCATTGAGGGAAAGACAGAACAAACTGAATTTTGAATGCATGACTTCACCATGCAAACACCACTCAACTACACACATACAAGGGCTACTAGAAGGAAGCTCTGTCTTTGGTGGCAAACAACAATCCTAGGGCTGTGATGGAAAATCTGTTTACATCATAGAGATAATGTTGCTCTTCAAAAATAGCTGGCGAGGAGGCCATAAAGCTGTCAACACAGCATCAGGACGTGTTCAGTTTCCTGCTGTAGAATGGACAATGAAAAGGAGTCAGATGTTGAACTTATGCAAGGTCTTAAACAAATCCATTTCCATTGCTACCTCTTGGGTAGGCCATAGGATGTTGTATTTGCGCTGATGGTTCCAGGTCATCTCCTGCTAGACTCATAAAGTTCTTCTTTCACAACATATTTTTATAATGGAGACCTCATATAATTAGAAGTGCTAGTAAAATAGGATGCAATGACATTGAGGTCAAACCACTGCCCACTGGAAAAATGTTTTCTAGTCATTCATAGAAACTGATAACCCTAGAGTCTGGATAACCATCTTCCAAGTTTGATTTCCAAGAAGAAATAATATCTCAAGGAGGGTTATCCTGGCAATGTTTGCTCCTTTTGCCCCTATTTTGAAGGCCTTTCTTGCATAACCTCTAATCAAATGTCAAGTATGGAAACAATGCTATTATGATTTTAGGAACAGCAAGCTATTGTATATAAATAGGGAATAAACCCTATACTCATCACTGAATGTTACCTAGTTGGATGATGAAATGTCTGCAGAAAAACAACCAACCTCAGAGAGCACCAAGGATCTCATAGTCCTCCTCCTCCTCCTTCTCCTCCTCCTCCTCCTCCTCTTCCTCTCCCCAAGCCCCATTGCCTTTATGATATTACTAATTGAGTCATGAAACGACTCAAAACCACCAAGCTCAGAGAGCACGAAGGATTCCAGAGTTCAATCCTAAGCTACAAATATTCTTTTCTATTGAAATGTTTGTCCAAAATGGACACCTGGAATTGAATTGGACTCCATGGGACCTAACTTGCTGACATAATGAGATACATGTCAAACTATTATGGGAGAGGAAAGATTTGATACCACCAAAAGATATTGGAACGGGGAGACAAGCAGCCTGGTGGTGAAATATTTGTGGGTTTTCTGCTGCCTTGAAAAAAAACCCATGGTATTTTTAAAATTATTATTCAGAATTTGAGATTGGTGAATTCCCGTGACATTGCTCCTAACAAAGACACACTATTATACAATCGTTCCCTTTTCAGTTTCTCTGGCAATGAATGAGCTTTTAGAAGGAAAGCAAGTTTTTCCTTTCTTTCTTTCCTTTTTTTTTCTTTTTTAGGAAAAGGTGAAATATTCACCCCTTCCGCCAAGGAGACATGTTTTCCACTTTCCTTTTCAAAGTGCTGCTTCAATGCTGTAGAAATTTCAGTCAACTCCTCCCTCTGGTTATGTTGCTGTTATTATTATTATTATTTTTTAAATGTCCTAATTCCAGATAGTTGCCAGATATGAAAATAAATCTTGTGTATCTGACATTTGGATTTAAGCAGTGAAAAATTATTCTATTGTTGTGGGGTTTGATTATTTTGTTTTCATCCTCTATGATATGATTGAAAACGGAGCTGGAAAAATAAATGAGAAAGTTGCTTCTTTCTTTCTCTTTCTCTTTCTCTTTCCCTTCCTTCCTCTTTTCTATCTCCTCCCCCTCCCTCCCTCCCTCCCTCCCTCCCTCTCTCCTTCCTTCCTTCCTTCCTTCCTTCCTTCCTTCCTTCCTTCCTTCCTTCCTTCCTTCCTTCCTTCCCCTGAAAAAAGAATGGATATATTTAACAAAGGTATATTAACTAAAAATGATCTTATTCTGTATAGGACTTTTGGTCTATCAATATGGGTGAGCAGTTCTATCATCCAATGAGGCATGCGTGATATTTTTAATGATAGTTTTTGTTCAGAAGCTAAGAATGTTAGTCACTTCAAGCGATTAATAAAGAAATGTTTCAAATGAGGTGCCTCGGCAGGGAGTCAAAATCTACTTTTATTGGATGATCCCACATACTGCCAGCCAATTTTAGCTCAGTAAAGTAAAAAGTCACTTTTTAGCTCTCTGAATATTAATATGTGCACAGTTCAAGAATTCTGAAGGTGGGTGGATGGAAGTATCTTGAGTTACACAACCTCCCCAGCCAAACTTCTCCACTGTATATATTAGAAGATTGAAAGGAATTATGGATTTTCTTCTGAGTTTGCAACCCAACTCTGACTTTTGAGTAAAAACAACAAAAAGGGCTGAAAAGTCATTTGATGCCTCTAGGTTATGACCAGACTTCCTCAGAATGGGACTTAAATCTTCAGCATTCAGCCTGAGGAGAGAACAGAGTTTGCAGCCAAGAATAGCTGCATTCGACAGACTAATTTGTTATGCAAGTTAAGCGATGCTAAATCAACCTCGGGGAAAAGATATAAGAAAGGAAAGCGGGGTCTGAAGGACTTCCACCTTCTCAAATGTTGAGATGCAACAAAATCACTGCCGTCACCCAGAGAAGTCAGTCAATAATGGAGGAGACTTCCACTTACAGGTGTGGCACTCTAGCCATATCCTCTCTCTTGCAAACATGTCAGAATAAATGATGTCCACTCCACTGCTGGTAGTTTCAATATTCTTCTTTCCTAGTTTATTTATTTATGTATTTATATTTATTTATTTATACATTTTTACATATTTCACTTATATTTTTGAATTTTTAGCTGTCTAATTCCAATGGACACCCTTTCCTGCCTTTTCTGTCCTTCCTTCCTTCCTTCCTTCCTTCCTTCCTTCCTTCCTTCCTTCCTTCCTTCCTTCCTTCCTTTCTTCCTTCTCATTCATTCATTCATTCATTCATTCATTCATTCCCCTCTCCCTTTTTTTCTTTTTGAAGCATAGCTTCGTTTCCCACTTTCCACATCCTCATCAACCACCATTGCCTTTGCTTCTCAGTGAGGTGGAGAGGACCGCAAGCCAGCTGCTTCACTGAGGCCAGAAGCGATCCTTCTGTGCCAATTTGCCTGGTCCAGTGGAAGCCTGGCCAGGAGATCTTTAGGAAACCTAGCAAGAGGCCCTTTTGTAGAACAACTGTAGGCATTGATTCACTGATTTTTCCTTCCTGCAAATCCACATCCTTAGGGCATTTGCAGGTGGACTTTGCCTTAAGGTCTTCATACCTGCTTCCACATGAGAATCTCTGCCCGAGCCTTGGGCCAAGACCCCTTCTCCTTATTTTTCCATATTCCATTGAAGCCAAGGATAGGGTTCCTAGTCCTAAGTATTGGGGTAGAATTAAACTTTGGGCAACCAGCTGTGTTTGGTCTGCAGATGGGAGCGCCACCAAGGCTGAATTTCCAGCTGTGGAACTGGGGCCAACAGCTGGCCAGCTGCACAACATACAACAATTGTACCAATTGTGGGCTTAGAATGATGGCCTCTAAACACCTGCTAGGACCCACACCGCCACCTTCTCTTACACCCCCTAGCATCTATTCCTTAAGGCACATTCAACCAAGATCAACATCTTTCTTTTTCAGCCCAGCTAATCTTGCAGCGGGAACCCTATGGGGCTTCCTCCCCCCCCTGCCCTCGGCCCCCCTAGCGATGAGGAATGAAAAGGGAGTATTGTGAATCGAAACACACCACTCTATAGGTTTCTCAGCCGTTACTGAGTACTTCTGAAAGTTTACAGCTGTGCTAGGAACTCCCTGGAGCTTAACCATCCGTTTTCTGCCAGCCGAGAGACGCTGAAGGCGCTCAACTCAATCTGCAGCCAGAGAGGGTCCAAAAGCTTTACATATTACACGGCTCAAAGAGGGAAGCTATTTCAACCCAAGAGAAACTGGGGAGTGTTTAAAACATAAAGCAAAATAATTGCTGAAGCAGTTAGACACAGTCCATGAAATGCCTTGGGCCACAGATGCCTTTACTCGGTCTTCCCGAGCAACCCCCAAATTAGATTCTATTATAATCTACTGTACTTCATATAAATCAGTTCCATATTTCATTATATTTGTTCATATAAAAACTGATGTCTGTGAAGGACATAGCCTATAACCAGGGGTCTCCAAATTTGACAACTTTCCCCAAACTTGGCTGGGGAATTCTGGAAGCATTCTGGCTGGGGAATTCTGGGAGTTGAAGTCCACAAGTCTTAAAGTTGCTAATTTGGGGGACCCCTGCTACAGACGATCAGCTCATAGCGCAAGACGTTGAAGCTTAACTGGCGACTCATTGGTTTTGTGTTATACAGGTGGTCAGCCATTTGAAGTTACAATGGTGCTAAAAAAATGACTTGCAGTCATGTGATCAAAATTCAACTACTTGGCAACCTTTATGTCTATGACAGTTGCTGTGTCCCAGGGTTATGTGATGGGCATTAACAACCTTTTCGGGTTTTCAATGGGGAGGCTGGATTTGCCTAATGACTGCATGACTCACTTAACGAATGCAGTAAAAAAAAAAGGTCATAAAATTAGGCACGACACATTTAATGTCTGTATCATTAGTGATGAAACTTCCAATTGAGATTGAGGACAGGGGTCATATGCAGTTTGATATGCCATTTCCCGATACATTAAGCTTTATTTGAAATAAAACATGAGTATGGTTTATACCTCCCCTCCCCATGGTACTAATATACAAAATGTGTTATATTAGAGAAGATTATTTGCAAAATCCCTGGAATGACAAGCCGTAATTTTTGCCACATTGGGCAAAAAGTACATCTGGAGACATAGCCAGGTAGTGCCATTCTTGAAAAAGTACGTTTATTAGGTTTGATGAAATGAATTCCACAGAGCTGCAGAAATAAAAGAGAAACTGAAACAATGTAGGATTCAAATATTCACAGGGTGGAAAGCCCAAAACATCCATCACATCACCCCTATTGGCAAGATCATCTCTGAAGCGGCTTGTCAAGGTGGAAAGAGATTTAGAGCAAAATACTCCTTAGTATAAATAAAACTAGCAAAGTACTTAAGTGGCCACTTAGATAAGCAATGTAAACAGAACTTGTCTTAAGCATCTAATAGAGTCTTATCAGCCCAGAAGAATGGCCCAAGGAAACTAATGGTCTTTTATGGATTTCCTGAGACTGACCTTGTGGCCACAGGACTCCATTCTTCCCTAGCTAAGTTTTCCCTGCCTGTCTGGAGGGACAGAAGGGGGCTTCGTGCACTTTTTCAAAGAATTCCGTTCATTTAACAAACATTTTAGTTTAAGCTACCCATGTGTATGTTTGAGAATACAGAGGATGACTCTACTTGTCAATAGCTAAGCGTCAAATCAGAGGAAGCTATGGAGTTCTATCAAAGGGGAGGTTCATCAGAAGCTTAAATTCCTCTAGTCCAGCCCAATGCTCAGTGCCAGCAGGAGGAGGAGGAGGAGGAGCAGGAGGAGGATTAACTAGAATATGCCTGAAATGTTTTTCTATTGGAAAAATAATATCCTGCAATATATGGAGAGCTGTGTAAATGCACTTTTGCCTAACACAACAGAGGCCTTGTCCACAGTGATAAATGAGGGGGTGGTAGAGGAAGAGGTGAATTGACTGACTTCATGGCTGTTCACTCTGTGTGTGTATGTGTATTTGTGCATAGTCATTTTTTTTGACCAGGAGGCTTCATTTCAAGCCTTTTGGTTTTAATGAGATTTATAAAGACCTGTTTTCTAGGATCAAACATGAAGTAATTTATGCCGAGGAAAAAAATGTGCATCCAATAATATTTAATTTTTGTTTTATAGGGAGCAACCAGCCCATCAGACTGCAGGTGATGGAGTGCAGGAAGACATCAGCTATGATGACTATGGTGGATGGGACAGCAATGACTGAGCAGCTGAAGAATTTGTGCACAGTTGTTGTTTTTTAATTTCTCACTCATTATGCAGGGAAATAAATTTCTCAGGCTTTGATTGTTTTGTTTTGAAAGATAACTATGGTAACTCATAGTTAAAGAAATAAAAATGAAGGCATCCTATTCCAGGATTTAGAGCAGACCTGGACATTTTATGGCCACATCTTCTCCTCCTCCCTAGATGATGAAGAAGATCTTCTGCTTCTTCTATTTCTTCTGCTTCTTCTGCTTCTCCTCCTCCTCCTCCTCCTCCTCCTCCTCCTCCTCCTCCTCCTTTCAAGTTTCCAGGGATGAAATAGTGCTGTGAAAGAGGAGATGGGCAGGCTGAACTTGTTCTCCCACCATGCCTGGTTGAAGCTGTAATTAGAAGCTGCCTCACTGAAGGAGCAAGGGGCCACAGAGGACTAATTAGGCCTGATATTTATTTCTCCAGATATGAAAGCCAGATATGTGCAGTTAAACACAAAACCTTAGCGAGAGCCATCCTGGACTTAGTTTCCCACCCTGGGGGTCAGAAGAAAAGGAAAGTTGCCCACCCAGAATTTACATTTTAGGTGACCCTGAATAGCTATTGCTCTCCTATGCAATCATTAAAGGCTTTTCTCGATGGTCCTTCGTAGCCCAAACTGTGCACAATATATTTAGGAAATAATGTATTTTATTGGTTGGTTTTTACTGCTAAAAAGCTCCATCTCTATTTCCGTTTTTTTCCCCCAAAACAGATCCCTAATCTATATAAATAAAAATGTAAATGTTCGTTAGTTCAACATCTTAAATCTCCAAAAGTTCTTCACCGATTGCTTTGAAATTTTGACACAACGTTGCATTCGAATACGCACGTGTTTTTATATACCTATATTATATAGATGTCACACCTGTGACAGGTAAAAACATGCTTTTTTTAAAAAACAGCGGCATCTGTTGGACATAAAAGCAACACACGCTTTTACCAGACTGAGCCACAGCAACGCGTGGCTGGGTACAGCTAGTCCTGAATAAAACTATGGGAACGGACAACCAGAGAGAATCTAGCCAGACTAGTTTAAGTGGGGGGGGTTCAAAGGGTTTCAGGATGAGGAACCCGCTAAGCAAAGCCTTGGGGACAGAAAGTGGGCTGGGGTTGAGTGCACTCAGTTTGAAAATCCTTGCTCTACATTAAGTAGTGGGAGATTTTTCTATGACACATCTTTGTCCCCTCCCATTTTTTCTTTCATCTCTATATAAAAAAAAGTCAAAATAGCATCCCATTTCAAGATGACATCTTGGCTTTTTCTGATACACAACCTCCATGGACCTGGGTTGACTTTGACTAAAGTTGGCTGGCAGGATCTCATAGGATCTGATTGTGCTAGGTCAATATTTCCCAGCTTGGTCAACTTTCAGATGAGTGAACCTCAACTCACAGAACTTTGGAAGTTCAAGCCCACACCTCTTTGGTTGACCAGCTTGGAGAACACCCTGCTGGTGATGCAGTTTACTTGATTTTAATGCAAGGTGTGATCCCAGCCATCATGGCTGATAAACCATGACTGATGAGTTGATGTTATATGAGAAGCCGTTAAGTATGGTTCTGGACCTTAATGCAATTGGGTGAAACCATACTGAGTGAATCCGATTCTTTTGGCTTTGAAGTTTTTGGGATATCTTTATGAGTGAACCCAGTTTGATCTAACTAAGTGGTTTCCAGCTTGTAGTATGAAAGAAATACAGTTATCTATCCTTTCCCTCCCACCCACCCCTCCCCATAATTAGCAATACCTTAAAAAAAAAGATAGCTTGTCAAATCTAAGTTTTCTTTTCTTTTTCAAATGTACACAGTTTCCTGGAAAACGATGTAGTATCCAGCAGACTCACACAGTTCCAGCTAGTCAGCTGAAAAAACAAACTGCCTTTTCAATCCTGATTGCAGGTTCAGGATTTGTCATCAAGCAGAATGATGGGGAAAGGGAGGGAGGGAAGCCAACCTTTTAAATTTGAAGTTAATAGCTGGCGCTACTGCAATGCAATTCTGTTACTGCAAGATATGGCAGGTTCTGGAGAATGTCAGCCAAATTAACCTCAGCAACAGAGTCAAGCCAGAGTCCCACCACTTAAGGCTCTTTCTGGCTGCTCCTACTAAACCAGGGTTTCCTAACCTTAGCAACTTTAAGATGAGTGGACTTCAACTCTCAGAATTCCCCAGCCAGCCAGTGAGTGTCCTTTGGAGGTTCTTGAATTATAACACTCAGTGTTCCTAGGAAGGACATAGGTGAGGGATAGTAGAAGGGATACTAACTGGTTTTGGATACTAACTGGTTTTACTAACTGGTGTTCAGGCATGTAAGACAGACTACCATTTCTTGTAAAGAGTAAGGAAGTTGGGTCATGAAGTATATTAAGGAAGTAGTATTTAACTTATAGAATCCTACTGAAATATGTGTGTGTATGTCTATTATTTCTCTGTCGCTGTATATACATATACTTATATAAATATAGTATTACACACACATAAAAGATATACACACAGTCTCTCTCTCTCTCTCTCTCTCTCTCTCTCTCTCTCTCTCTCTCTCTCTCTCTCTCTCTCTCTCTCTCTCTCTCTCCTCTATCAATCTACATACAACCCAAGTGCCTATCAGAACAAATGTAGAGAAATGTTTATGGAATTTTGTTTCTTTTTTTAAAAAATACACATTTGCAAAGCTGAGCCCCAACAGACCAAAATGAATTCATTGTGGGAAAATGAGAAACAGCAAGTGACAGGGAAATGCCCCCCCCCAGGAAACAGGACAGCTGAGTGACCGCAACATTTAAGAAATAGCATCTGTGACATCCACCGTAGCCCTTGTGGAGAACTGGTCCAGCCCTGACTCTAAAGTCACCCTGTTTCACAAAGCTCCCATTGATGGTGAGTGGCATTTCCAACCTACTATTGGCACAAGAACGGTTAACCACAATGACATGAGTCTGAGCTTAGAGGAACCAGCGCGGTCACCAGCAGGAAGATCAGAAGACTCACCTCTTCTGCAATTTGCAGGCAATGAAAAGAGAGAGGGACGGAAAGAGAGAAAGAGGGAAAACCCAAGCTAATCTAATTGTCAGCTACATCATGATTAGAGGTTGCTAAATGTGGCACATGTGCCAGGGAATACAGATGTTCTTCCTTGAAGAAGACCATGCCAGCCTGCCCATGGCATTGGGGGCTGTTGGGAGGAGAGTCCTGAGTTTGGCAGTGAAACATAAGCTTAATGGTAATTTTTAAATGAGTCAAAAGGTTTGTGGAGGGACCCCTGCCTGGATTCAATCAGCAAGTGAAGGGCTTAGGTTTCTCTGATATAATCAAAGAGTGAACCAGATTGTCTAAGTGAGCCTTGCTCCATCTCAAGAAATTTGGTGGCTCCTTTTTGTTTTTAAATTAAGCTCTTGAAAATGCCCCATGACTGCCAGGAGGAGGAGGAGAGGAGGAGGAGGAGGAGGAGGAGGAGGAGGAG
>NW_015387988.1:73723-125353 GCF_001527695.2 Protobothrops mucrosquamatus | reverse complement strand
AGAAGAAGAAGAAGAAGAAGAAGAAGAAGAAGAAGAAGAAGAAGAAGAAGAAGAAGAAGAAGAAGAAGAGAAGGAGGAGGAGGAGGAGGAGGAGGAGGTGGAGGATTTGATTGAGAAGAAATGTGGTTCGAAATATAGTTCAATGCAATTTAACAACCAGTCCATCACAAAACCCCATTTCTGTAAAAGCTTTCTTTTTCTTTTTCTTTTAATCTCCCTGGACGGGCCATGGAGAAAGATCTTGCCAGGGTTCCCATGACCTGGAGTTCCCAAGGGCAAAGCCACCCCTGAGGAGGTTCACACAAAGAGTTTGCTTCTGACGATGGTGGGCAGAAGAAAAGGACTGAGGCACAAATGAAATCCCTGCGATCTTATATTATATACTGTACTTCAAAAGGGGTATATATTCCTTAACACTCCTCCTGCCTTCCTTCTGATCAAGTCAAGGGATCATTCACCACCCTCTGTTGCCCCTTCCCTTCCCGATTGGATCCTTGCAACCTGCCTGCAAGGTAGGCCAGATTAGCCAGAAGCTTCATTTTAGCCAGCTCAAATCAGTGCAGCCCACTGGATTCCAGGCAACTTCCTCTCTTTCCTCCTTAGACTTGGCTTTGTTTCCTTTTCAAATATTTTCCTGGCCTTCCTCCTCCCTCTGCCCACCCCAGCTTCTTTTAACACCCACCACTCCTGAACTTAAAAGAGTGAAATATGCTGGGAAAGCTAGAAAAATCGGTCCTTTCTCTTCAGCCTCCCCCCACCCACCCACCCACCCACCTACCCAGCCCACGGTCATGCTTCTCTTTTTTCTCCCCAGGAGCAATGTAATAACACTAATGGAGGGGAGAACAGGGAAAAAGGAAATGTTTCTCAGTAACATGGAGAATTTCTGGCTGGCATGTTTTTCTGAGGCCTGTTTGTCAGGGGGAAAAAGGAAATTGGTGGCTGGGTGAAATTTGAGCTTCTGCAGCTGCACTTCTTTAAAAGCAGCCTTCTTTTTGTGTGTGCCTGCGTGTGTGCGTTTGTGTTCTTTTTTCAGGCACACTGGCGCTTCAGTTTTGGGGGTGATTAGCAGATGCTGAAATGCTTTCGCCCCGTGCTTCTTTGCATGGACCTTTGCCTGCTAGGGCTTTCCAGACGGAGTTCAAGTGATTTGGCTAGCCCTTCAGTGGAAAGGGGGCAGGGGAGGAGGAGGAGGAGGAGGAGGAGGAGGAGGAGGAGGAGAGACATATGGCATGTGGACTTGTGTGGAAAGCTGTCCAAGTGACATTTTTTGGGGAGAAAGGAGACTTCCTTCAGCCTTCTGTGCAGGAGGCTAATAAATGGCTTTGTGTGCAGGACAAGAGCTGGGAAGCATCAAGCCAAATCATTTGTTGGCCCAATGTGGATTGACCGTCCCTGAAAAGAGACGTTGGTCAACTCTCCAATCTTCCTGGACTGGTTAAGAATCTTGGTGCAGGAATCAAGAGTCGGAATGCTAGGTTGTAGCCGCAGAACGTTCTGAAGCATAACATCAAAGATATCAGTAGCTGTGGGGTCCTTGGGGCTCTCTGAGCTTGGTTGTTTTCTTGTGGACATTTCATGACCCAACTAGGAAACATCATCAACGCTAGAAGGGAGTGGGGTTTGTGGAATGGAGGAGGAGGAGGGGGAGGGGGAGGAGGATGAGGATTATGGGGTCCTTGGTGCTCTCTGAGTTTGATGGTTGTCTTGCGGATGTTTCATCACCTAACTAGAGAACATCATCAGTGCTAGAAGGGAGGGGGGTTTGCTCTCTTAGTGTTCATGATGGATCATGAAATGTGTGCAAGAGAACAACCAAGCTTGGAGATCACCAAAGACCCCACAATTCAACCCTGAGCTACAAAGATTCTCTTCTATTAGTACATCAGTAGCTATGATGGCCAAAGATCCCATGGGCATGTCTTTTCATGAGCCAGAAAACGAGGACCAGCCTTGAGTTGCTGCGATCTAGAACAGTGGTTCTCAACCTTTTTAATGCCGCGACCCCAACCGGTCGTAAGTCGAGGACTAAACCGGTCGTAAGTCGAGGACTACCCAACCGATCGTAAGTCGAGGACTTTCCCTGCCCGGGAGCGCCGCACATGCGTGGTTCTGCCCCCTGCGTCGGCCGAGGCGTAGCTGGCAAGCGGCAGAGATGGAGCAGGCCGACCACCAGCTGGCCCAGCCCAAGGGAGGTAAGGCACCCTCCGGAAAAGGGGGAAAAATGGCGGACAGCCTTGCTTGGTGACCCCTGTGAAATGGTCGATCGACCCCAAATGGGGTCCCGACCCACAGGTTGAGAACCACTGATCTAGAAGAAACTGGCCACTTCCAAGGAGATGGTCTCAATGAACAATGGTACCTGTCCAACTTGACTGAATCAATCTAGAGGTGGTCACTGTTGCATTCAGTTCAAGGCCAGAAGTTTTCATATGTTGGGGTGCAGATTATTTAATTGTAGGTCACTCCAGTGCTGGACCCATGCTGGCTTGGCTGTAAGGTGGCTTAATAAAATCCTGCCTAGCTTGAAATGCACTTGCAATGGCTTTCAAGTTACCAACTAAGGACAATGTCCTCCCATTTACAACTTCCATGCTGGTTTATATGCATGCATCCTGACCCACAGTTGCTCTAAAAGTATACGTATACAAAATTAAGTGTATATACACAGAATTAAAGGATCAACGTGCTCATACATGCAAGCACAATAGGCAGAGTTAAAAAAAAATTAAAAATCAGATAGCAAAAATTCAAGTTCTGTGTTTTAAACAAACTTGTCGTGTTCTTCAGAAGGCAAAGTTGCTTTGTAAGGAAGAACAAGGAAGACCCCGAAGCCCTTTTGAGCTTATACCTGGGGCAGCAAACAAAAGTTGTTGGCTGTTGTATTGGAATGAAGCTTGTGTCCCCAGGTGCACAATCAAGAAACTCACAAGGGAGTCCCTCATTTGCAGATTCCAAAATGTAGAGCAGGCTGTTGAAACCTGAGATTGTTTTATAAAACATATCTCTGAAATTGCTCTTCTATGCCATTGGACAAACAGTTCTTAAAAACATTCCCCTTTGTGGTCATGAGAAGGAATCCTGTTCATCGCTGTTTGGATAACAAGAGGCAGAGCTTGGTTTGGAACTGCTCACCGTTCTCCTACAGAGATAATCCAGCTCCAGTTCCAGAAGAGCCCGGGGCAAACACCGAACATCAGGGCATGACCAAAACTATAGATGTCCCAGTCACTGCTGGGAATCTGGCTAGATAAATTGAAGCCTCCTACTCTCAGCTAAACCGAGCGGGGTCAGGTTTTGCATCATCTTCCAAAAATGTCTTCTCCTTTGGGAGAGACCACCTTCTCTAAGATCTACAAGAATAAGGAAAGGGAACTTGAAGGTCTTCTAGTTCAATCTCCTACTCAAGGAGGAGACCCTAAACCATTCCAGACAAATGGTTGTCCAATCTTTTCTTGAAAGCCTCCCGTGATAGAGCACCCACAACTTCTGAAGGCCTTGCTTAATTGTCCTCACTGTCAGGAAATTTCTCCTTAGTTCTAGGTTGCTTCTCTCTTTGGTTAGTTTCCATCCGTTGCTTCTTGTCCTGCCTTCAGGCACTTTGGAGAATAGCTTGAATTCCTTCTTCTTTGGGGCAGCCCCTGAGATATTGGAACACTGCTATCATGGCACCCCTAGTCCTTTTCATTAAACTAGTCCAAAAAGAGGGGATCAAAAGAGCCAAGTTGGTGGACTCCACCACATACTGGAAGTCCTCTCCTCTTGGGGTGGGTTTTTGGTTTTTGTTTTTTTTACATTGGAGGCTTCCATTGTGTGATTGTGGTCACCATTTCGATTTTATCTGGCCCTCTTACAGACCTCCCTGCAGGGTTCTGTTGTGAACTGACGTGCCACCCCTGAATAAGTAGGTCTTCTTGACCCCTATTTGGAAAGCCTCCAAAACTGGTTTGACAAACCATTTCTTTAACATATAATTTAACAATATAATTCTCAGGCAGATCTATAACCAGCCGACAAGAGCACCATTTGTGTGCCAGCTCCGTGCTCTAGGCGAGGTTTTGTAAGGCCATATGCCACAGAGAAACTCAAGGGGGCCTCCATAAATTCAGTTTTCTTTTCCTCCCCCCAGTTACATTCTGTTGAACCCCCACCTCCCCCACCCCCATCTCTAGGTTGAGAATTCTTCGGGCTTGCTTTTCTTCCAGTGGAGTAAGAGAATAGCTTCCAAATTTTCTTTCAATGAACTTTGGAGAACATAATGGCTGGAATGGGATGAGCTGGCATCTATTTTTGTGATGGATTTGCTTGCTTGTTTGTTTGTTTATTTATTTATTTATCCTGTGGCATCTACAGAAGTCGTGCAATTACTGTGATGGGCTTGTGACGGGCTGTGCGTCTCCTCTTTCACTGCACGTTCCTCTGTAATGCAGGTGTATAGCTTCCATCACTTCCAATACATCCCTTTCTAGCTATATTTCCGATGGTCTTTTCACTTAAGCCTTATTTTTTTTTAATACTAGGCTAACCTAGTATTGGTAGAGGGTCTGTTGCCATGCAGAGAGGGCTGGATTAGAAGACCTCAAAGATCCTTTCCAACCCTATTATTCTACAATCTGGTCCAGCTTAAATGCACTGGGTGGACATGGTCACCCTGGAAAAAGCAACTGGAGAAAAGCGACTTGAGATGACCCAACTGGACATGATTGTTCACCTGGGTTCATTGAAACAGGTTTACTCTGGCTGGCTGGGAGTCATGGGAAAGGACATCCCATAACGATCCATGAGAAAATTTGAGGTTTTAGATGCGTCGTTTTTGGATTCTCCATTTTGAGAGCAAACCATCTTAGGCCAGTCTTCCATTTCAGTTTCTGAACAATTTCTCACCAAGTATCATCAGCAAACTGAGAGCCAACATGCCTTGGAGTTTCTGAGTGCTGAGCATTCCATCAGTTGTTCTCCAGGGGGAGATTGGTGGCTGAGGACTGCGAGTTGAGATTTCTGTTGGATTCCCTGGTTAGGGCTCAACAGGCTGACCAAAACGCCACTGGAATGATCTCTCCCCTTTCAGGATTGCCATTGCTGCCCCACACCACACCATGCCTTTCAGCTACAGAAACTCTTTGTTTTAGAGCACGCTCTTTTAATCCTGGCACCACCCCATCCTGGACCATTAAGCCAAAGGTTTATGATGATTTATGAGCTGCCGATGGCAAGCCTGGTGTTATGACAGTTGGCCCAAGCTTATTTTGCAGGTTGGAGGGAAAATGAAGGATCTGGGTTGAGTTTCTGGAGCCTGGCAGTGGAGTGATGCAGAAGGGGCAAATGGTTGTTTTCATTGCTACTTAACCATCAGCTCAGATACAAAGAGCGAGGGAAGTCAACAGGTGAAGGATCAGAGAGCCATCCCAGTGAGTTAAAAGAACAGGACTTGAAATATTGAGCTAGGAAATCAATCAATCAATCAATCAATCAATCAATCAACCAACCAATCAGAATAGAGCTGGAAGGGACCTTGGAGACCAACTCCCTGTTCAAGCAGGAGACCCTATAAGATTGATACCCTGTCTCGATCTTCTTAAAAACCTCCAATGATGAAGCACCCACTACTTCTGAAGGCAAGCTGTTCCACTGGCTAATTGTTCTCACTGTTTTCTCCTTAATTCCAGGTTGCTTCTCTCCTTGATTAGTTTCCATCCATTGTTTCTTGTCTTGCCTTCGGGTACTTTGGAAAATAAGTTGATCCCCCTCTCGTCTTTGTGGCAGCCCCTCAAATACAGGAATACTGCTATCATGTCTCCCCCTCATCCTTCATTTCTCTAGACTAGCCCTACTCATAACCAAGAGAAAGCAGCTTTATTCCCAAGACACCCAAACAAACCTAATTACATTGAGGGATCTCCATCTAACACCACATTCAGGAGGATCTCCTCTTTTTATGTTCTTACAGAGTTCGCCTTTTGCAGAGTTTCACCTTTGTTACTATCTCCAGGACAAGACTTAAGAGTTCCTTTGCTGGATTGTGTAATAGGCTCATGTCAACAAGATGGTCATGAAGCTCTAGATCTAGCAGAAAAGGGCTGAGAGTCAAGAAGAGAGGTGCAAAGTGTTCTCCTTTGAGAATGAAATCTCAACGTTAGTTTTTGAAATTTTCTCGCTAATAACAATTCCCATTCAAAATCTGCATTCTGGCATGAAACAGCCCGTAAGGACTATTGGCCAAATTAACTCAACTGAGACAAAGTCCACAACTGGCTTTCATGGGAGGTCCACTCAGATGTGAGGACTTACTCCACTTACTTGTCTTTGCTCTTTTCGCCAGTTTATGTCCATAGTTAGCTGGCAGTTTGCCATCCAGGATGAAACAATTATTTGGACTGTGCAAATCTTCAAAGAGGCATTTTGCATCGGTGAAGCTTTGAATGGCACCTAAGATCAAAGTAGGTCATTCCTTCTAAATTCCAGACTGGAATGGCCACACTCGGTGCTTTTTTTGTAAGAAAAAAGGTGCCGGAACTCACATCTTGTTTTTTATTTAAAAAATTATATGTTCAGTCTTTAACTTAAATTTACCTTTTGCACATAGTCAATCACTGTACACACAGCCACACACATCAGTTGTGTAACGAAACATAACGGTCGCCGCCCGCAGTAAGCACTCAGTGCGTGACCACACAACCAATCACAAGCCGAGCAGTACCACAAGCCGAGCAGCGCCATCACAACCAGTGCGGACGAAGTATGCATGTATCGGACTCGACACACAAGCAGCCTGCATGCACCATTTTAATAATTTTGCTGCCGACCTGCTACGCTGGACAGGGCGATTCCACATGGACCAAACATCAAATTTTCAAAAGTTACTTTTAAAACTTGGAAAATCCATCAAAAAAATGGTGCCAGAACTCTGTTCCGGTGTGTTCTTTGACAAAAAAGCACTGGCCACACTGCTTCAAACTGCATTAAAAGAGGCTCCTAGTCATGTAAAAATATGTTTCTGAATGAAACACTGCAAAGATTGGTCAGTTTCATGCATCTATATAAGAGACTCAGTTGGAATAACTCAACTTTTCAAAACAAGACACTCTCTTTAATTAGATTGTTACAGTGATCCAGATCAAGATGGTCCACGGGTCACTCTGCATGAGCCTAACAATTAGATCTTCTTCTTTTAATCCCAAAAACCATGGTTAAGCAAAGCTCAGGCTTTTTGGTTCAAAGATGTGCTATTACAATTTGGTTAGCAAAATAAGACGCACAGAAATATTTGTGCGCAGAACACTTTAGAAGAATGAAATGGCAGGTCACCGTCTGAAATGTCCTTATAAATCTAAAAATTTATGCTGGGTCAAAACAGTCCTTGCAATTTCTCTGAACTTTTCTTTCCCTTCAAAGGAGGCTTCTGTTTTTCCACCTTATTCCCAGGGTGCCTGAGAAAACTGAAAAGTTTTTCTGTGGGAAAAATTTCTTCCCGGTGGGAACACCAAGTTTCACGTCTCCCCATGACATGTCTTCTGCTCTGGGCCAAGCTTCAGGTGAAGGGCAAAATCTGAGATCTTGTCTCTATTTTATTTTTATTTCGTGATATTTGGGATCTTCATTTCTAGGGACAGAAGAGCTTAATTTCTTTGCTTTTAAAATAGTGTTTTGCTCAAACTAAGCAAGAATGACAATAGGGAGTGAACTTTCTGGGGGTGGAAAAAAGAGTCATATTCTTCCTGCAGATGTTTCATCACCCATAAGAGCCCAGCAGAAAGGGTGGTCTTGACTTTAAATGCCATGCTGGAATTTGAGAAAATCTGGGTTCCATTGCTCATCAGACTGTAAACTGCATGTATGACCTTCAGTGAAATTAATTAACCTTTCCTCCTCCTCCCTACTTTGGTGTATAAGAATGATTCAGTGATGACTCCATTTTCCAAAAAAAGCCGCAGACGAGAAGAATGGAAGGAGAAGAAGGAATCTTCAAATATAAAGGCAAAAAAGATTTGCTCCTTCCCTTGGAGCAACCTTCCTCCATTGTTTGGGTCATAATCACGATCGTCAGAATGTGCTGTTTTTACAGAGGAGTTTGGGGGCAACCGAAAGATATTTATGATGGTATAAGCTTTCTGTGCTCGAAGTTCACTTGATCATATGATGTAATCCGTGGTTGCACAGAATGCAGATTTGAAAAATTGTACACACTCTAATGTATCCCACTATAATAATTGAGCAAGTCTGTATAGGTCAGTCATAAAAGAGCCAAGGTTGCCTACCCCTGGTATAGGTAGTTCTCAACTTACAAGTTCATTTAGTGACCGTTCGAGGTTACAGCAGCACTGGAAAAAGTGACTTATGACAATTTTTCACACTTACAACCGTTGCAGCATCCTCCTGGTCACGTGATCAAAATTCAGCCGCTTGGCAACTGACTCGTATTTCTGACAGTCGCCACATCCCAGGGTCACGTGATCCCCTTTTGCGACCTTCTGACAAGCAAAGCCACTGGGAAAACCAGATTCACTGAACAACTGTGTCACTAACTTGTCAACTGCAGTGTTTCATTTAACAACCGTGACAAAAAAGGTCATAAAATGGGGTAAAAAAAAAATCACTTAACAAATGTTTCGCTTAGCAACAGAAAGTTTTCCAAAGTTCTCCAAAGCGCCTGGAGGCAGGACAAGAAGCAACGGATGGAAACTAATCAAGGAGAGAAGCAACCTAGAACTAAGGAGAAACTTCCTGACAGTTAGAACAATTAACCAGTGGAACAACCTGCCTCCAGAAGCGGTGAATGCTCCAACACTGGAAGTTTTTAAGAAGAGAATGGACAGCCATTTGTCCATAATGGTGTAGGGTTACCTGCCTAAGCAGGGGGTTGGACTTGATGACCTCCAAGGTCCCTTCCAACTTTATTATTATTATTATTATTATTATTATTATTATTATTATTATTATTATTATTATTATTATTATTATTATTAGGTATCTGAAGCTGGAGGAAAACATATCTGCTTTTTTCAGAAAATGCCAACCATACCTCTTAATCACTTGGAAGTTTCTCTTTTCTAATCTTCCTAGACCTAGAATATGACTTGCGTTTTTGTTGCAGCAATAAGAAAACATGCTTAATCCTCTCCAAAGCCTTAGACAATAAAATTATTGAGAGCTACAGAAGGGTTCCCCCCCCCAATAAAGAATGAAAATAACAGCCGTGCCGTTGAGGAAACTAACATTTAAAAACAGAAATATATATTTTAAAAAATGTTGCACAACAGCTCTTTGAGCACCACAACTGCCAACTTCAACATATCGGTCAATCTCCTTTTGACATTCAACCTTCCCTGCACCCTAACCCCGGTTTCTCCCAAGCGCTGACCTGGCACATCTGTTCCATCTTAGATTAATAATTTGCACTTAATTGCCAAATCCATAGCATAATAATGAAACTTAATTAGCTGCTTTACACTACTGGGGATAGTTGAGTGATGTCAAAGCCGTCTTATCAGAGCTCATTCGGAATGCCTGGTTTGAGGTGTTTATCTCAAGAAGTGATCAGTTGCCACATTTTGGCCTAAGTCAAGGTCCAGGGATTAGCAAATGTGACTGAGGTTTTGACACAGCAGCTTGGTTGAATTGGTTCCATCTGTGTATGCCCTGGTGATCCCCCTTGGTTCTATAAATAGTTAATTTGTACCATTTGTGGAGACCTCGTATGTATATAGAAATCAAGCTATAATTCTCGGGGCAAGGTTGTTCCCTTGTTACCAATTGCAAAAAAGAAAAAAAGACTCTTGACTCACATTCTTTGAGATGGCTTTATTTTCTGGTTTGAACAGTTTTTAGCTTAGACTTTCCAAGAATGTATGAAGAAAGAGGATGTGGGCAGAATTTCTTAACAGAATTAAAATTGCTGTATTTTATCTTCATTTTATCTATGATCTTGGATTTACACTTTTGCTTAAGGGTGATGGTTTTATTGGATTAGGCTAAGATTAGACTAAATCCAAAAATTTAGCAACCTCCCCATGCTCGGTGGTCTTCTAAAAATTTCTTAGAGGTGAATGAGGCAGCCAAGGAAATATATATAAAAGTATTAAAGTACATATTTCCAATTCATGGTTAAAGGGACTTTTCAATGTTATGATTATTTTAGAAGTGACTTAAAGTCTGGAAGAATGAACCCACTCCACAGAAGAATTTAGGAATAAAATGGGAGCCAATGAATCAGGCACTGGTCAGTATGTTTATTTTATTATATTATATTTAGATATCACATTTAGAAACTGCCTGCCTCCCTCACAAAGGTTTAGCTATATAATGCACTGAAGTTTTAGCCACGCCAATTTCCTTCCAATTATCTATGAATTGCAGGATTGTAACTGCTTTATTTGTTCTCTTTAACAGAGAGCACTTCGGTGATATAATTCAACAAATCAGAAAATAAATCCTAACCATCTTTGCAAAGTTGCTTTTAATAAGACAACGTTACGGTTTTTTTATTATTATTGAAAGCTACCAGCCTCTTCATCTGTAGACCCGCTTCCATATTCTCTAACTAAGCAGTCCTGTTTTTTGGCCCATACATTTTTGTGGCTCTTTGCGTAACCCAAGTGAATCGAGGCATGAAGTATATTTAAAGGATTGTAAATAACCTGTGTAGGAACGGCGGGTGAAGAACTCTAAACTGGGTTGATGCTACAAAATTGTTTTTCCATTTTGTTCTGCAAGCTTGACATACCATAAAGCAACGCAGAATTGCTTCTGAATGGTTCGTTTGTCTCTTCTTACACCCCAGACCTATCCCAAGGTCTAAATCAGATATTCCAGGAAAGTACTAAATCAGATACGCCAAAGAGCCGTGACTTTTGATCTCTTTCCTGCCTGGCTTCCCCTGAGTCTGTGCCTGTGACTTTTCTAAATTTTTCTTCTTACTTTACGTAGCTCTGTGGTTACATTTTGAGTCACATTTTCTCTCCAGGAAAGGAACAGATAAGGTGGTCCTTTTTCATCTCAAAGTGGGCTACCTACCGATTCTGCATCTAGCAACATTGATGGGACAAATTAACTCAAAAGCCAGATGTGAAGAATGCAGATGTTAGCTGAAATATGAGTACCTACTTTGCAAATGCCCTTTGCTTTTTCTCCTACCTTGGAAAGAGATGGTTCACCCACCCTTCAATTTCATTGCTGCACAAGCTGTCTCCAGTTCCACCTATAAATTTTTCCCCCCTTCAACGGGCCAAATATTTTCAAACGCAACACAGTAAGTTAACAAGAGGCCTATTGGGGCCAATATGTAGAAAACAAGGCAAGTAGGGTTCCCGTGGTATAAAATTTGACTGACCTCCTTAATTTACTGTATCTGCTTTTCTTCCTTCTTACCGCCACTGGGGAATGCAGATTTTAAAACAAAGCAAACGGGAAGGCTTAGTTAGAACTGTGAGACAAAAATAAAGAAAATGGCTAAGCGTTATTTATTATGACCATTTATATGGGCTGAGTCCATTATCTCAACAAACTTGAGAGAGCTTGCCCTTCTCCAACACCAAGTACAGTTCATTGCATAGTGAATCTAATAAAATCCATCTATTCCTCCACTGCAGTAAACAATTAATTTAGAAGCATTTATAAGCATCTCGGTTATTCAAGGTCTTCAAAGTCTTATAAGTGAGCATTGAGATATACACGTTCATGTAATCAAAAAGGGAAATTATGAAATACATGGGGAGCAATCCTCTGAACGGTCCTTAATGCTTAAAATGCAATTTTCATGAAGTGCAAATTTTATTAAATAAACTTTCAAGTTTTTTTTCTTTCCACATCCCTACCTATTTCTTTACCTTGGTCTTACTTAAATTTTGCCGGAATGCCTTGCAAAGGCCAAACGGGGAAATTCACTTGAAAAAGTCATGCTGCTGCTTCTATTTGGGTCCAACATTAACTAATTTCCACATAATCCCAACAATTATTTGCTTTACTTTCTCCTTCCCTTTTTTCCCCTCCCTCCATTAAGCCAGGAAAATTTGCAGCTGAATGGAAGGCCCTGTGCCTGGACGGAAAGAACCGAGGCACATAAGTATAAGTGAAAAATGTTCTTTATTGAGAGCACCTGTCCGAGTTCTGCGTAGGGCATTAAAGTAAACATTTCTAGGTTTAAGAGTGTGGGGGTGACCATCAGAGATCTTCCTTTCTGTGGACAATGTGTTTCTCTACGGCAGGGGTAGTCAACCTTGGCTCTTTTATGACTAGTGGACTTCAACTCCCAGAATTCCTGAGCCAGCTAAGCTGGCTCAGGAATTCTGGGAATTGAAGTCCACGAGTCATAAAAGAGCCAAGGTTGACTACCCCTGGTCTACGGAGTTTCTCACTCATCCAGGTCCTGGTTGTCCCAAAGGTGCTTTTTTTTCCAAGAAGCAACTGGACTTCCTTGTTTTGTTTTGTTTTTCCTCGAAAACATTTCACCTCTCATCCAAGAAGCTTCTTCCGTTCTGACACTGAAAACACTGGAGTCAGAACGGAAGAAGCTTCCTGGATGAGAAGCGCAACGTCTTCAAGGGAAGACAAAGTTCAGTTCCCTTTTGAAAAAAAAGCACCTTTGGGGCTTCAAATGTGTTCTGAAGTTGGCAGCGGCTGCAAAATCCTAGACAGGTCCTGAGGAAAAAGGAAATCATGGTTCCCGATGTCTTTGAACTACCGGATGGTTGTCAAAATGAATGTAATCGAAAGCATCTATTGCAGATGTACTGGAGAGAATTCAAATCTGTATTTATCCTTGAGAAGGTGGGCTTGGAAGGGAGAAAGGCCTAGCAATCTTTGATATGTGTGTCTGATTGATTGAAAGTTTTAAAAGGAAGATTAAAACCTCAGGCACATTCAGGAGTCTCTCTCTCTCTCTCTCTCTCTCTCTCTCTCTCTCTCTCTCTCTCTCTCTCTCTCTCTCTCTCTCTCTCTCCAATTTTGTTTAAAGTTGCCCAAGGAAACTGTACATTTGTTGCAAGGGTGCATACAGAAATGCCATATAGGAATTCTGTCCACGGTACACAAATAGGCCTGTACATTTGCATGTTTGTTGGCTGGTTTTTTAAATACTAGGGCAGTTGGGGAAATTATGAATGGAACGGCTTGCCTCCAGACGTTGTAGGGGTTCCATCACTGGAGGTTTTTAAGAAGAGACTGGACAACCATTTGTCCCGAATAATATGGTGGCTCCTACTTGAGCAACAGTTTGGACTAGAAGACCTCCAAGCTCCCTTTCAACTCTGTAGTTTGTCAATTTCTCAGAGAGAACTGAAATGTACAGATCGATTCATACTAAACTTCATGCTCCAAAACAGTGCTTCTCCCCTTTTTCTCTAGAGGTCTTCAGAGAAGAACTGGATGGCCAACTGCCCAAGTGGATCCTACACTGAGCAGAGAGAAGAGGCTTTGAAGTTTTTACTTATTTTAAAAAGCTACTTTCCGAAGACACATCCAGACCAAACACAAATTCCTTTCTCAGGTTCCTGAGCACCGAACCATAGATGACCATTCCATTCAAATCCAGTTATGGCTGACTTTTGAGTTGACTTCTCACTGATGCTTGTAGGATTCACATCATGTTTGAATTCAGTCACATCTGGAGATGGGATGGGGTTTATAACCATCAGTAATTGAACAGGGTGCACAGGGAAATTTATAGCTTTACTTCTACTTCAGACAGGACCTCAGAGTGAGCAATGGGGCAAGAGCAGGTAAGAGAGAGGGACAGAGGCTAATCTGAAGGCTGGGGAAGGGAGTTTGGGCTGGGAAGAGGGGGCTTGGGGGTGGGCAGCAGAGATAAAGCAGCTGTCGAAAAGGTTGAACTGCTGCCCTGGGTGTTAAGCTGCTCAGGAGAAATCCTTCACACTGAGGTGTCAACTGCTCCAAATGCATCCATTAATTGAAAGGTGGTTCAAGCTGAGTTTTGCAAAAGACAGATCAGCTGGGGACTAGCGAGAAACCACCCACAATAATAATATTGAAAGAAATATCAAAACCCGATTGCGGAGGAGGTCAGAGGGGTGTGTGTGTCCCTTTTAATGTGCTTTTTTTTTTTTGCTTCGTTCTCTAGAAAGGCGTGGAGGGGTTTACAAAACCAACCTTAAGAGTCACACAATGGCGTGTTTTGATGATTCGTGTTTGCTCAGAATCACCAGGGCCTAGTAGACAGCAGTTCTGCTGGAATTCAGAATTGTCTCGTATGGGCAAAAACCTTTTGATTTCATGCCAGATTTGAGAAGCACGTCCCATTTGCCTTCATGTGATGGCAAGGCTGCAAGAAGCCAAACGTTCTCCTGATTTGGCAGTTGGTTCCAAGCAAGGGTTAATTTGAGGTCTGTCTGGGTAGGCCAAAAGTAGAGAAGGAAGACAAGAATTTGACACCTTCCATTTAGGGGGTTATTGTCTTTGCATGTGGAGGCACCAGGCAACCATCTTGGTTCATTCCACCAGGAGATTTGTGCCTCTATTCTGTGATTTATTAAGGCATCTCTTCTACTTCAATAACCGTGGAGGGCTTTCTGTATCAAAGGGCAGCCAGTCTTCTTAATTGGTCAAGAGGCTTTTGCCGACTTCATCACAGAACTAGATCCACCTTAAGGAAAGAAGTTTCATTGTAAGTCCAGTTCACATTATCTGATCCGGCCTTCCCATTTACAGGGCAAACCATGTCCCATTAGGTGAGGGGGGGGGACCACATCATGCATTTGTTTCTTGGTTCTTCGGGGGTTTTTCTTAAGCTTTCAATTTCTTTTAGACTTGTTTATGAAGAAGAATCACTGTTGTAAATTCTCATTTTTTGAAGAAAAAAATTAACCAAATAAAGATCTCATTCATCTGTACATAAAACCACACTCTTAAAATACTCTTAAACAATGTTGAAAAAATATTATTGTGTGTCTCCCTTCTGCTGTAGTTAGAGAAAAAAACTATTGTGTTTTGATGATTTGTGTTTGCTCAGAATCACCAGGGCCTAGTAGACAGCAGTTTTGCTGGAATTCGGAATTGTCTCGTATGGGCAAAAACCTTTTGATTTCATGCCAGAATTGATAAGCATGTCCCATTTGCCTTCTCTTATCTGTTTGCTTTTTAGTAGCATCCTCTCTCATATTCTTCCAGCCATTTTCAAGAGACCTTATCAGTTCAGAACACCTATATCCGTCCCCAAATTATACATTTATGGTAGGGCAACCTTTTCTCACACAAATGCTTCCTTTTCATCTTAGATGGTGATCAAAACAAAACTTAGTTGTGAAGATGGGACAGCTGAAGCTCAGCTGAAAGTTGGATGGTGGTCTTGTAGGAGAAACATCCAACTACTGTAACAATGACTATGGAGAGTCTCGGTCCTCCGGGCCATAATTATCCCAAAGGTGCTTTTTTCATGAGGCAAGTGGACTTCCTTGTTTTTTTCTTGGAAGACATTTTGCTTCTCATCCAAGAAGCTTCTTCAGCTCTGAGCTGAAGAAACTTCTTGGATGAGAAGCAAAATGTCTTCCAAGAAAAAAACAAGGAAGTCCACTTGCCTCATGAAAAACACACCTTTGGGCTATGGTAACAGTGCAAATGTTGTTCACTAGGACAGTGTGTTGTTTGTTAACACAGAAGATCTTAAAAATCTTGTCTCTTGGCTTCATCAGGTCTACAAAGCATCAAGTAGCAAGTAGTGAGATCTTGAGAGAATAACAATCCTAAGTAGCAAATTCTGGAGTAGAGTAAAATAAAATAGGGGATCTGACTGGACGAGGGAAGTTTTTCACAGTCATTACAGTCAAATAAGGAAACTCTTGTGATATAGATCATCATGAGATAGGCTTTCAGTAATGGATTACCCCATTTAAAGTGCCTTCTCCTTGGATCTATTAAAGTCCAAGCCCAAGCCAGAAATACTATTAACAAGAGGCATGTTCCATGACCTCCATAGATGCTAGCTATCTACAGTTGACTAAATCTGCAAGGACAGTCAGAGTAATCAGAGAGATTCTTTGATGATGCTCTGTAAAAGGTCTATCACTGACATTTCACTCTCTTGCACATGTATGTGTACTGTATGTTCAGAGAGAGAAAGTGATCACAGGTTTTCAGGTAGTCTCCCACAGTCTCCAATATATGGCTCATAATATTGGTCTACCTCTCTCCCAGGTTTATGTCCTGTGGTAGATGTTCTTCAAGATCGCTGGTGTAGGTCTTCCCAGGTTTGCTGAAACTGGAGAGTTGAACCTTTGACTTCCTGCATGTAAAACATGTGCCCTATCAGTGAGCTACCTCTAATTACAGCACCCTATCCATGTAATTCTCTTCAATTACCTGCCAGGATTTGGCATTTCTTAACAGAAGCTGTTTTTTCTGTAACACAAGTTGGTAACTGCTGTGTTGGAGAATTGCAAGCTAACTCAATAATGGCTCGTTTGTGGGAGTTGTTGAGATGGGAGCCAATATCACATTCCACGACTCTACAGCTTTAAAGAAAAAATATATATAAAAACCTAGGAGTTAAGATGAAGTGCAGATTTCTTCCTGATGAAATCCAGAAGCATGGTTGCAACCCTCACTCAGAGCGGTCCACCGTGCCCTGCTGCTACTAAACTGTCACTTTTTATTTCCACTGAGTTCATTTTTGAGCCACTTTAGTGTTCATGATTCCCCTGTTGCCTCAAGGTAACCTGGGAATTCTAGTGCTGAGATATGTTCTTGGAACCTGTCTGTTTCCTGAGGCAGGGGACCTGTTGCTTCTAGAACATCTGGTCTTCAACTCTGAACCAAAGTCTTCCTCAGCTCAGTCTTCCAGAATCCATGGCTGAGATTCTTCTGCCTTTAAAGGCTCTGGCTGTTGCAAAGCGTAGTGTGGTGCCACAGTTGGCCCTCACCTATTCTGTCCCCAGTTCTCCTGTTTGGGCTGTTTTGTGCTCCTTTGGATGAAGTTTAGAAGTTGGACTCATGGCAGAAATCAACCCCCCCAAAATAGCCCAACATTTATATATATATATATATATATGACTTTGATCACCCAACATGCTTAGCCAGATTATAAATACTTGGGTGATTGGGTTCTTAGAGCATGCTAAATTTGATTTATTTTATTCTCATTCATTTCCCTGTGCTTGCATATGTCTGTGTGTCTTGGTGTGTGTTGTACAAATCCAGCCTGTTTGATTCATTTATGGTTCATGTTGTTGGATTTAGAAAGGAGGTGTCATTTGGTCACACCATACAGTGCTTAACCTGATGACTAATCACTGTATTTGTGCCCCAGTTGCTTCTACAAAATCAACTTAGGATAATCTTGCGGGAGGGAGGGAGGGAGATATATATTTCTAATGCTCTGGGAGTCCATGGATTGAACCTAATGTCCACAGTAGAAATATAGACACTTTTATGTGTATATCAAATGCAGATTTCTTTCCCAAATATCCTTTTTATTGCTCTGGACTGCATCTGCAGAAAGCTTTGAAGCTTTCCTTAATTGCCAAAGGCTACGGTCCAAACAAGAATTCTCTTCCCGGTCTTGTTCCCCTCAAGATCGTCTGTCAACAGCTGCTCTTGGGCCTATTAATCTCCCCCATTGGCAGACTGAAGCCCTGTATCCCAGGCTTCATCAGAGATGAGCCTTACCTTTCTCCTCAGCCCCTGACAACTGAAATGAGAGCCTCAGGTGGCTTTTAAATAATGCCGATTTGTCAGTAAGTGGATATAGGAAGCCAGTTCCCGGATTTCAACACCGGGATGGCTGATGGCTTTTGCATAACTTTCTTCAACCGGGGAAATGTCACTGTCTATGGAAGCTGAAGGGGAGAAGTGTGTTTCAAATCCTCTGACAACAGGCTTTTAACATCTTGGGTTATCTAATACATGCTTCCTTCATACTCAATCTATCTTGGAAGGGAGGGAGGGAGGGAGAGAGGAAGGAAGAAAAAGGAAGGAAGGAGAAAAGGAAGGGGAGAGAGAGAGAGAGAGAGAGAGAGGGAGAGAGGAAGGAAGGAAGGAAGGAAGGAAGGAAGGAAGGAAGGAAGGAAGGAAGGAAGGAAGTTCCTTTTATTCTTTTCAATGGCTCCCTGACCATTTCTGCTTAGATGATGCCTGGAATAAAGTTTTCTCATCACTAGTTAGAATAGAATAGAATAGAATAGAATAGAATAGAATAGAATAGAATAGAATAGAATAGAATGGAGTGGAGTGGAGTGGAGTGGAGTGGAGTGGAGTGGAGTGGAGTGGAGTGGAGTAGAGTAGAGTAGAGTAGAGTAGAGTAGAGTAGAGTAGAGTAGAGTAGAGTAGAGTAGAGTAGAGTAGAGTAGAGTAGAGTAGAGTAGAGTAAGAGTAGAGTAGAGTAGAGTAATAACTTTATTGTCACTTTGAATGTACACTAATCGGCATACATTAAAATGACATTTCATTGCATTCAGCTCTCAAAGGGTCACCACTTCGATATACACTACATAAATATTCTCCATAGTCACCAAAAATGTACCAATGCTGGTTGTGAAGGACTCAACACAGCAGAGAGAGAGAGAGAGAGAGAGAGAGAGAGAGAGAGAGAGAGAGAGAGAGAGAGAGAGGAGGAGGAGGAGGAGGAGGAGGAGGAGGAGGAGGAGGAGGAGGATGGTGGTCATATGTACTTGGACTTGTTTTCAGAGTCCTATCCTATTTTCAAAGCCTATCCTGATGCTTCACAGGAAGAATGAAGAATTCCTATTGCCACTTAAGTCAGATGTGTCTGTATCTGAAACCAGGAATCCTTCCATATCAAGGTACACCATAGAAATTAGTTGTGAGTATATGAGAGGGAGGGAGGGAGGGAGGGAGAGAGAGAGAGAGACAGAGACAGAGAGAGACAGAGAGAGACAGAGAGAGACAGAGACAGAGAGAGCGAGAGAGAGAGAGAGAGAGAGAGAGAGAGAGAGAGAGAGAGAGAGAGAGAGAGAGAGAGAGAGAGAGAGAGAGAGAGAGAGAGAGAGAGAGAGAGAGAGAGAGAGAGAGAGAGAGAGAGAGAGAGAGAGGCTCCTTAATCAATTCACAGTTTGGATTGTCTTCTCCAAGTGGAAATGGTTTGGAGAAACCATTCCACAAGCTCTTCTGTGTGGCCCCTCAGTGAAGGTCCTGATACCTGCTGCCTCAAATTCATTTTTTCAGTTCTGAACTTTTCTATGTTTTTGGGTGTTTGTGTGTGTGTGTGTGTGTTCAAAACCCTTCACAGTTTACCTAGAAGCCAATTAGAAAATTGCAAACAGATGGAACGTAGTCGTTGGGCGATGGGTCTCATCAGGCAATGTTTTAGATTGGATTGTGGTCCTCCTGCAGCTCTCCTGGGGCTGTCCGATGTGACCAGATATGACACGACCTTTGCTCCCCTCCTCCCCGAGTCCAGCATCTTCATCTAAGCAAGGCCCACTTTTCACAGCTGGAGAGCTGTTCTTCAACTCGTACAGTACAGCCGGGTCAGGATTAACAGCTTTGTTGTTATGTTTGTGAGCTTTTATGGCAGCTTGGCTTCTGCAGGGGAAACCCAAACTGTTGGGTGAGGGCTTGTCAATCAGACTTCATCAGGCACCGAAAAAGGAAGTATTAAAAAGGCTGGGAATATCCTGTGTAGCCTTGTCTCTGGATCTCTGCTCAGGTAAGAGCCAAACATTGTTTAGCTTTCAAAGCGTGGGGCCAACCGATAAACTGCCTTGCGGGAAATTATGGGAGGGAGGGAGGTTCCTATGGGACCAACGCTCATCTACATGGGGGCAGCGGTAGTTGACCATCGCTTCCCACCAATGCTGTTTGTTGCCCATGATGACCCACGTCTCTGATTTCCTGTACAACATAATCACGGCGGTGATGAAGTTGGTGCCGGACAAGTCTCTGATGTAGATCCAGGATTGGTTTGGAAGAAGGGGCCTCCCGTTCAGTTTGTTTTATCAACAAAGCCAATGTGCTGATTGTTCTAAGTCCTCTTTCTGCTTCTTCTTCTTCTTTTTTCATTTCTTTTGTTTTTACAGGGGCAGGCTCTGCTTTACTCTCTTGTTATACACCGGGGAAATCTCTTCTCTGCCTTGTGTCCACAACTTATAAAAAGTGAGGGGGCAGATGTTCAGATCTTCACTCAGGATTCCGTTCATTTCAATCAACCTCATTCAATTCCTTTCCTTTGGGGAAAGGAAAGGAAAGGAAAGGAAAGAGGAGAGGAGAGGAGAGGAGAAAAAAGGAAAGGGAAGGGAAGGGGAAGGAAAGGGAAAAGAGAAGGGAAAAGGAAGGAGGTAAGGAAAAGGAAGAAAGGAAAAGAAAAGGAAGGAAGAAGAAGTAAATGCATGAGGAAGTGAAGTGAAGGGAAGATAACATTATATCGTTTAAATCATCATTCAAAACTTTTCCACTTGAATTGCACTGATCTGGACTCGGACTGACCATCAGATCGTTTGAAATCCTTGCTCCAGGAAAGAGCAGTTGAATTCACATGTTGTGTTGGCTCTTTGTTTTCTCTCTGCTCTCCATCTCTTGCGTTCCATGTGACTGTTTATACAGCAGCTTGATTCCCTTGTCACAAAGCGCTCTGTTTGCGCAGTAGTAAATGAAATCTCTTTGTCAGGGACTGTTCTGAAGCCTGGGAAAAAGTAAACAGAAACCAGGAAAGTTACTTCTTCCTAAGATACGGAGCCCAATGTGAATTAATATCAGATGTGTGGACCACGCAACTGTAACTGTAACGCAGAAGGATATACCTCCGATGGGAACAGTTCCATGAGCACAAGACCAGCGACACAGAAAGGAGGGATAGATATCTGCTGGAGAGGAGCCAAGAAAAGTTGAGCTGCTAAACCACTTCCACCAAAAATGAGAAAAATTCTCCAATTTGTGTGTTTAAAGTTCCAGAAATGAACACACACACACACACACTTCCCATCACATCTCTGTTCCTCTCAACCCTCAACAGCTTGAAGATTCTCCCCCCCAATAGGATTCTATCATTGCAATGAATTTAATTAGAATTTCAGTGACATATGGTTTCTCCTTGTAGTTCTCCAACACTGGAGTTTTTAAGAAGCGATTGGACAACCATTTGTCAGAAATCTTCCCAGCTTGAGCAGAAGGTTGGACTAGAAGACCTCCAAGGTCCCTTCCAGCTCTGTTATTCTGTTATTCCTTCCATAACTGGACTTGCAATGATTATTTGGGCGCTTGGTAAACAACCCAACTAATTCGGGTAAACTAATGCAATGGCTTGAAGACCTTCTGTTGCTATTTCCAAAATATTGCTCTACTCATCTTGGATTTGGTTGGGTGGCTTTTCTCTTCTTCCTTTTCTTGTTGTTTCCTAATTTGAACTAAGCAGCTGCCCAATTTTCACACAAGTTTAATTCTGGGAAGTCTTTAGGCTACTGTAGTTATTAATTGCAGAGCTACTAGTTGTGTTTTGAAGCTTACATCTCAGCCACTTTAAGATATGTGGACGTCAACTCCCTATGCTGGCCGTGGGACTGGGAGTTGACGTCCCTACATCTTAAAGTTGCTGAGATTAAGAAACATTGTTGCAGAGAAATTGTGCTTCAATAGACATTCAACAGGATAAAATTAAAAAAAACGGACCCTGGAGCTGCTTCTAGTAGAAAAATGGGATCCTACTGGATCAGATTTAGTAGGCACATTTTTCTCTTTGCAATGAATGCTTTTAAAATGTGCTTTTTATCTTCTATTGTGAACGGATTGTATTAAACAAAAAATGTTTGGGGACAAATCATTGTATATTTTATATACATACCATTTGGACTAATTGGGATGCACATTTTCATTTGAACAATTTTGCTGAGATCACCATAGTGATCAAAAGGATTTCTAAAGATCTGGGGGGGGGACCCAAGGAATTGCAATAAAAACAATGAAAGCCTCAGAAAAGCTGACCTAGGAGAGAAAAGGAAACATTGCCAAAATCTGACTAAGACAGGATACGATGGCCGTCTCTGTCAAAGTTGTAAAATGCCATGGAAAAAGGAAGTGATGCCTTCGCAAAATAAAATGAACTAAAGAAATCCTAAATTATTGCTTGAACCCTTTGTAATGCCTCCCCTGAGTTTTACTTCTTCCACAACTGCTAACAATCATCATGAAAACAGCATCACTTAATTTTTTTTCCAAACGGGAAAAGCTATATAAGAGAATTAGTGCAGTCAAACAATAGTAATAAAAAAGACTGATAAAAATCAGCAGAATTAAAATTAGCCCAGGGGCCTGGAAAGATAAAGGAGAATATGAACATCTTTTTACTTTTTATTTATTTTTTAAGTGGAGGCAAACTATGCTTTAAAAGTCACTACCAGATAAATCTCTTTAGAAATAGCAGTATATCTGTAGGGATCAATAACACCACAAGTCTCTTTACCTCTGCTCAGATCCCTCCCAACTCTGGGTCAACCCCAAGAATTTTTGAAGAGTGTTTTGGAATGTACACAGCCTCATAAAGGAGCTGTTTGGGCTTATTTGTTTTCAATGAAAAAGGCATACCACTCTTATGCTTTGGAAAACTTGATGTTCGCTGTCAAATGTAAGCAAATATCAGATCTGGCTCCATTCCAATAATTTGAAAGCGGTTACTGTAGTCATTGATAAGAAACAAATATTTCATGTGCTCCATGAAAGAAGAATTCTCAAATCAGAACTTTTGTTCAGACCAGGACAAATCTATTGTTTTAGCCCACTAGAAAACAAAGCAATGGCTTTATTAGGAGGTCCTTGGTACTCTCTGAGCTTAGTTGTTTTCTTGCAGACATTTCATTACCAAACTAGATAATCTCATCAGTGCTAGGAGGGAGTGGGGTTTGCAGTGGGGAGGGGGGGAGGAGGAGGAGGAGGAGGAGGAGAAGGAGGAGTAGGAAGATTGTGGGGTTCTTGGTGCTCTCTGAGCTTGGTTGTTTTCCTGCAGACGTTTCATTACCAAACTAGGTAACATCATCAGTACTAGGGCTGTGTATTTTCCACCCTCAGTGAGAGCAAGAGAAACAGATATATTGTAGATTCAATTGCCTGCCACATAAACTTTAGATTGCTACAGTAGGCTCAAAAACATAATTCTGAATCCCAGGGTTGGGGGAGATGAAAATAAAAGCATGACCAATCCTAGGAAAATGTTTGTTTGTTTTAACTTTTGTTTTCTTGTGAAGTGGGAGACATGACCACCCCCCCCCCCAAAAAAAAGTTCCTGGAAAGGAATCCCTTGGCAATACTTTCTAGTCTTTGACAAGGGCCAACATTTCTACAGAGAATTGGCAGGAAGAGGGCTTTTTCAGATATCTAGAGAGGTCTTCCAAAAGTTCTTGATCAATCAAAATTTATATACCCAAGGTGATGTTTGTTTGGCTCTTGTTGTTACTGAAACCCTTCAAGGGAGACCTTGTCGACGTGTATTGCTCTGCGGTAGTAAAGAGATATAAGAACACTCGGAATCCGTTTCACCAAGGTTAGAGACTGTTATTGAAGCATTTGCCAGCAAGTCCAGTGTCTGCTTTCCAAAAATGGCCAACCAGATGCCTTGAGAAAGCAAAGCTTGCAACCCCCTCAGCTGTTGATCCCAGCAATGATAGTCAGTTGGCACAGGGCCTTTGATCATAGAAGTCACAGCTGACCATGGCAACCTAAAGCCAGGCTTAGCACAAAACAAACATTGATTTATGAGACAAAGCATTACCTACATACCAATCAACACGGGAACACAACATCTCCCAGATACATCTTCTAACAAAGCCAAATATTCATTCCTTCAATAAATCATTCCTTCCTTCCTTCCTTCCTTCCTTCCTTCCTTCATTCATTCATTCATTCATTCATTCATTCATTCTTTTTTAATTTCTCAACATGTGTGTTGCTTCAGTCACAAAATAGGTGGTCAGTATTTCTAGCTCTGGTGGGATATCTCCTACTTTTGGGAAGATAAGAACTGCTTCAAATCAGATTAATATGATATAAAAAAAGAGGATAGATCCAACAGTTCCTATTGGGGAAATAAACAAAAAGTGGACATTGATTCTGATCTAAACAGAGCTTTCGTTTCATGCCAAGCAGCTGATGGAATTCCTTCTTATTAGTTGTCCTCTTTCTCACAGTTAATTTATTTGTCATAGAACTGCAGATATGGACCAGATCAAACTATACAGTAGTTCAATAGTGTTTTTCTTTCCATCTTATGTTAGTCCAGCAGAAACCAAGAGCTAGTTGGATGGTCTAGAGAGAAAAAATTAACAGTATTAATGGGAGGGACCTTGGAGGTCTTCTAGTCCAACCCCCTGCTCAAGCAGGGGGCCCTATACCAGTGATGGTGAACCTTTTAGAGACCGAGTGCCCAAACTGCAACCCAAAACCCACTTATGTATTGTTGGGTGCCAGGTGGGTGTGGCCCATTGCGTGGGTGTGGCCCATTGGGTGGGCGTGGCCCATTGGCTGGGTGTGGCCCATTGCGTGGGTGTGGCCAATTGGGTGAGCATGACTGCGGTGGTAACGGCAGACTGGGTGGGACTAAAAAGTTCACTCAATCAATTCCAACTTTGCGAGATCTTTTTTTTTCCTGCGAGAAGTTGAAATTGATTGAGTGATTGAACCTTTTTTTTTTTGCACACGGCGGCGGAGGCCTAAAGCGAAAAGGTTTTATAAAACCCAGCTGAAGGCCTAGGACTGGGGCAACGGCGCGTGTGTCCACAGAGAGGGCTCTGAGTGCCACCTCTGGCACCCATGCCATAGGTTCGTCAGCATGGCCCTATACCATTTTGGACAAATGGCTTCTTGAAAACCTCTAGTAATGGAGTACCCACAACTTCTGGAGGCAAGCCATTCCACTGCTTAATTGTAATTCATTGTTAATTGTATTTTCTGCAACTTATCTCACAGTTTATGGCAACTCTGAGCCACTAGATCAAACATGTCAAACTCGCGATGTCATGTGACGTTGTGCAACGTATCGGGCCGGTTTTGCCATTGCTGGCAATGGGGTGGGTGTGGCTTGCGGATGACGCATCCGGCCTGCAGGCTAGCAGTTTGACACCCCTGCACTAGATCCACAGATGGAGCACAAAGTTGGCTTATTGGGATGAGATGCACAAATAGACCATCATGGTTCTTACATTACTAAAATCTAGGGATGACATGATAGTAGTATTCCAGTAATTGAGGGGCTCCCACAAAGAAGAGAGGGTCAACTTATTTTCCAAAGCACCAGAAGGCAAGACAAGAAACAATGGATGGAAACTAATCAAGGTGAGAAGCAACCTGGAATTAAAGAGAAACTTCCTAACAGGGAGGACACTTAACCAGCGGAACAGCTGGCCTTCAGACGTAGTGGGGGCTCCATCACTGGAAGTTTTTAAGAAAAGACTGGACAACCACTATCTGAAATGGTATAGGGTATCCTGTTTGAGCAGTGGATTAGACTAGAATATCTCCAAGGTCCCTTCCAGCTCTGTTCTGATTAAAATAATAGTTTACCCATTGTCCTAAGTGATCATTTATTTAATCATGCTGATGAAAGAAGCCAACATCGTCAGGGTTCGCCCATGGCTTTGAACATGGTTTGCAAATGACAATTTCTGGGTCGACCAAACATGCTTAGCCAAAATCAAGCCAGGCATTGGGTGCTTTGATGAGTTGTGTGAAAACATTTGCTTTTCGTGTTTAGCATCATGTGCCCAACTGTCAAACCAAAATTGTCCCTGGGATGTAGTGCGCAATACACAAAGTATGCAGTGGCAAAATGCTTTTTTTCTGATAAAGTTGATCAGGTTGTTTAATGGAGGTAAGTTCTATCACTCAATCTTCTGTCTTCAGCATCGCTTTTTTTTTTTGAACAGCTGCTCTTCATAAACAACTGTACAGTAAGTCCTGATTATATCAATACATCTGTAATAACTTGCACTTCCTAGCATAGCTATCCCAGGGATATCCTTTGTTCCCGGTGCGTCCTTTGAAATCTGAGGTGCAAACAATTCTGGCCCTCTTAAAAAATATCAATAATAATCTTGTTTTCTCACTTTGACTCTTGGCTGGGCATTGTGACTGAAGATTTTGATTGACCAGTGGGACAACAGAGCATAGCTGTGGAACCAGAATTTCCAAGAATACTTCTTTTAATTTAAGACAGAATAAGGTGAGGCTGTACAAACCACAAATCTCAGAAGGCTACTCCATTGGCAAGTTGATGGGACTCTCTGGGGTGATAGCAGAAGTATTCCAAAGATGCTTTCTACAATTCGGGGGGCAGGAAAAGACATTATATCTTTTCCACGCGGTGTTCCATGTGCGTGGTTGGATTTGGCAAATGTTCAAGAGTGCTCAGCTTGAAAAGGGAGATCTGATTCTCCTGGAACTGTGTATTGCTGCTCTTCCATCTGCAACTGTTCTATTGACTGCATCTGATGGACAGGAGAAACCGGGAGGTCAATTCCATTCACCTGCCTTCAAGAAGCAGATCCTACAGCTTTTGGTCTCCAGAAATCTCTCTGGTCCTTTTCTCACTAGAGGTGTGAAATGACTTGCCTCCAGAAGTTGAGGGTACTCCATCACTGGAGGTTTTTTAGAAAGATTGGACAATCATTTGTCTAAAATAGTATAAGTTTGCTGCTTGAGCAAGGGATTGGATAAGAAGACCTCCAAGGTCCCTTCCAAATCTGTTATTCTGCTATTCTGTTATGTACAGCATTTTTGAGGGACATGCAGCTATCATTCAGCCAAAGCTCATGATCTCATAAGGTGCCACATGACATGGGGCCAGGCGATCTAGGGTGACCGTCTTTGTCCCATCACATTGGCCCATCCCACCTGATCAGGCAAGGAAGGTATGCTGCAAATTGGTTATGTCTAGTTTAATGAAAAGAAGGACGAGGGGGGACATGATAGCAGCCTTCCAGTATCTCAGGGGCTGCCCCAAAGAAGAGGGAGTCAAGCCATTCTCCAAGGTGCCTGAAGGCAGGACAAGAAGCAATGGATGGAAACTGATCAAGGAGAGAAGCAACCTAGAACTAAGGAGAAACTTCCTGACAGTTAGAACAATTAACCAGTGGAACAACCTGCCTCCAGAAGCGGTGAATGCTCCAACACTGGAAGTTTTTAAGAAGAGACTGGACAACCGTTTGTTTGAAATGGTATAGGGCTTCCTGCCTGAGCAGGGGGTTGGACTAGATGACCTCCAAGGGACCTTCCAACTTTATTATTATTATTATTATTATTATTATTATTATTATTATTATTATTATTATTATTATTATTATTATTATTATTTATCCCCTCTGTTAAAGAACTTCAACTGGCAGTGTCTACGAAGAGAGCCTTCTTTGCCATTGCCTCGGTGTAGGCTAGAATAGAAAAGAATAACAGAGTTGGAAGGGACCTTGGAGTCCAACCCCCTGCTCAGGCAGGAAACCTTATACATTTCAGACAAATGGTTGTCCAATCTCTTCCTTAAAACTTTGTGTTGGAGCATTCACAACTTCTGGAGGCAGGTTGGTCCACTGGTTAATTGTTCTCACTGTCAGGAAATTCCTCCTTAATTCCATGTTGCTTCTCTCCTTGGTTAGTTTCCATCCATTGCTTCTTGTCCTGCCTTCAGGCGCTTTGGAGAATAGCCTGACTCCCTCTTCTTTGGGGCAGCCCCTGAGATATTGGAAGACTGCTATCATGTCCCCCCTCGTCCTTTTCATTAAACTAGACATAACCAATTCCAGCAACCATTCTGTATGTGTTTTAGCCTCCAGTCCCCTGCCTTTGAGTTCATTTCTGCAGTTTGAGAGGCCAAGAGATTTATAAATGAGAAACAAAAATCAATTGAGGCTTAGCAGCTAAGGCTTGGCTGATGATGGCTTCTGCCTTTTTTGGATTGTTTTGTTTTAATCACTGTTAGATCAAGACACCTAAAGAAAATCATCCTTGGCCAGGGTGAGATGTGCAAATAGGGTTAATTCCTCTATTATAATAACTTTTTTCCCCAAACTGTACTACATTGCAATGCAGTTTTTCTAAATAGAAACCATACACATTTTGTAAGTCGAAAATGACACACAAGGAAACTTGGTTTATTCCTCTGTTTACCCCATTTTTGGCAGACCAATGGTGTTCATCTGTCCAGAAAACTATATTGGTTTTGCATCGCCCCCATAATCAGACTTGGATAAAAACGAACACTTTCCCAAGCTTCGGGGCAGAGGGTGTGTATGTGTGTTTGTGTGTGTGAAACATTTTTCAAGCCTTCTTATGCATATTTTCAAACCCAGCTCTGAATTCCAGGGGAGAAGATCCAAAGTGGCCGGTCCAAATGAGGGCAGGGCAATTCTTTAAATTCCACACAACCCCTGGTTTCACTTTGGATTTTATTTTTACATATCTGGCTAGGCCATCAGACCTCCGATAGGAACAGCCGAAGTCTTATTGCTCCCGAGGGTGGTGGGGTCGAGTTGGAACCCCCCAGTTCAGAAAGCAAGAAAAGGTCAAAGGTTATCTTTGGTCAAGCAGTGTGGGATTGAAGCCTGACCCTCCCGTTGCACTCCTTAAGCCATCTGCTGTAATTGTTAAAGTCTGTATTTTAACCCTCTGGAATTATTAGTGCCTTTTTAGCACTGGGATCGGGTTTCTGACCTCTGAGTTCCTAAATATACGTGAAGGATTTCAAGAACTTGGGAAGGAGGGGAGGGGGAGCTGGAGGGGGGACATCGAGAGGTTGAAGAAAGACAAAATAGGGTCAGGGGCTAGGCGTGGGGGAGAGAGAGGTTTTCCTGACAAACCCATGCATTAAAAGGGTATAAAAAGGCTGGTGCTTCATAGATTTCGGCACCAACCTTGACTTGCTGTGGAAATGATGCTATTCTGAAGCTTGACTCTTTTGTTTTTGCATGGAATAATTCTTCTTTGATTTTCCTATGTGTGTGTCCATACAATGGACTTGGTGACAAAGGGCTTGAATATATTTTAATAATAATAGTAATAAAGTTGGAAGGGACTTTGGAGGTCATCTAATCCAACCCCCTGCTCAGGCAGGAAACCCTATACCATTCCAGACAAATGGCTGTCCAGTCTCTTCTTAAAAACTTCCAGTGTTGTAGCATTTACCGCTTCTGGAGGCAGGTTGTTCCACTGGTTAAATGTTCTAACTGTCAGGAAGTTTCTCCTTAGTTCTAGGTTGCTTCTCTCCTTGATTAGTTTCCATCGGTTGCTTCTTGTCCTGCCTTCAGGCACTTTGGAGAATAGCTTGACTCCCTCTTCTTTGGGGCAGCCCCTGAGATACTGGAAGGCTGCTATCCTGTCCCCCCTCATCCTTCTCTTCATTAAACTAGACATACCCAATTCCAGCAACCGTTCCTTATGTTTTAACCTCCAGTCCCCTGATCATCTTTGTTGCTCTTCTCTGCACTCTGTACTCTTTAACTGGTTTATGATTTAAGGCAGGGGTCCCCAACTCCCGGTCCGTGGCAGGCCATAGCATGCCAGCAACCAGTCCACGCAAACAAGCAAAGCCCCATCCGTGGGATGCAGGCAGCACACAAAACCATGCACCCTCCGGTCCGTGGAAAAACCCCTCTTCACGGAACTGGTCCCCGGTGCCCCAAAGGTTGGGGACCTCTGGTTTAAGGTGTTGAGTGTACAGGAAGTCCTTGACTTACGACCACAATTGAGTTCAAAATTTCCATTGCCGAATGAGAGACTTATTAAGTGAGTTTTGCCCATTTTATGACTTTTCTTGCCACGGGGGTGAAGTAAACCACTCCGGTTATTAAGTTAGTCACACGGCCGCTAAGTGAATCCGGCTTCCCTCACTGACTTTGCTTGTCAGAAGGTCACAAAAGGGGATCATGTGACCCCGGGACACTGCGACCATCATAAATTTGAGCCAGTTGCCCAGCGGCCGGATTCTGACCATGTGACCACGAGGGATGCTGCAACGGTTGTAAGTCTGAAACAATGGCCATAAGCCATCTTTTTCAGTAATTTCGAATAGTCGCTAAATGAATTATTTTAAGCCGAGGGTTACCTGTATCTAGAAAACCTATTTTAAATCAAACAGTTGAAATGAAATGAAATAATTGCGCTTCAATTTAATCCAACGCTCCTGTTTGGATTAAATTAAAAACTGATGCGCTGGTTTTTCTTTGGTGTTCTGGTAAATGCTTAAAGGGCAGGAGATCCCAAGGTGCTTTTGCAGCTTAAGTTAAGGATGTATTTGCTTGGAGTGTGATTTTGTGAGACAAAATGTTTTTTCTTTGTGAGGAAGGAAGGATTTCCTCGGAATGAGACACTCCTCAAAATGTCTCATGACAAGTTGAAGACCTCAAAGGCACTTGAAGGTCTACAAATCCTATATTCTGAGGATGACAGAAAAACCGTGCCAGATTCCTTCCGACATCTTCATTCTCCATCCTCCAAGCCAAAGGATTCAAAGGGGCACCCAGTGCCAATCTTTGGAAACGCCTTAAATGATGGGCACTTTTTCTTGCTTCTAAAGAGGAGGAGGAGGAGGAGGAGGAGGAGGAGGAGGAGGAGAGAGAGGCAAGGGTGCCATGGGTGTCCCCTGCAAGGAAAACCTTTGCGACCTTCTTCGGTTACAGATCTGAGATTTATCTGAGGACATTGATCCATGCAAACCTTTTATGATCCGGTCTGGCGCCATTCCTTTACCCAAACCGATTTGTAACTGTGGGGCTCTTTATCATTCCTTGACAAGCCTTCCATCTGTTCAGGGTTGTCCAGTAGTTGAGGAGTCCCATTTCATTGGCCACAAAAAAACAAAAAAGAAATCTCTTTAGCTCCATGATGGGTTATAGTGATGGGTTGTTGACTCTTTTTCTCTCCAGTTGAAGAACAAAAGAATTACTTTTCTAAACCAAATGGACATTCGTGGCATTTGATTCATGATTTTGGCATCTTACTTGATCCGGGAGGTTAGTCTAGATGAGCTCCAGCTATCCTTCCCAGATGCCTCAAGGAGAGGGTGGCACTGATGCCATCCACGAAGCACAAAATGCTAACAAGGGAGGGATTTTTTTTGGTGAGGACGGTGGCCCTGCTAGTATTCCAGGATTGTCATTATAAGCTGAACTAAATCTATTATGTTTCTTTTGGCTGTTGAACTCACATCTGCTATGGATTTAAGGAGAAATCCATTCAATAAGCTACTGCATTTTGAGATGACAGTAATTGGGGGGGGGGGAGGAAAATTCAAATCACCAATGTTGCACATCGGTATGCTTAGGAGGGTGCTGACTTTTCGAGGCTGCCCTATCTCCATGTCCTGGTAAAATAAATGGGAAAATCCCATTGAGGGACAAATCCACTTGGGGTTAGGGTCAGGTCTCCATGAATTTGGAGAGAAAAATGGACATTGCCTGTGGATTTGTAGCACATTGGAATGCTTAGGAAGGTGCTGACTTTTTGAGGCCTCCCTATCTATGTGAAATACATGGGAAGATCCCACTGAGGGGCAAATCCACTGCACACTAGGCTTAGGTCTCCATGAATTCGTTGAACACCATTGAAGTTATGTAGTTTTTATAATGACTTACCGTTGGGGTGGGGGGAAGAACTAAAGAATGTCTTGGAGCCAGGAAGAAAATGGATAGTTTAGCAAGGCATCCTAAATAAGTAAGCTTGGATCTTGAGATTGTTTGAAAGTGAAGTGAGATCATTTGAAAGGAAGGAATGCTTCCTGACCTTTTTCTTCTTTCTAAAATCCTTTGTACACGTACACAAAATGCTTCTCCCTGGCACTGGGACTTTCCTCTGAGCAAGGAGAAGAGGAGACATATTCTTAAAAAGAAGGAAGCTGCTCAGGTAGGATGGAAAACTGTCTGCCTTGATAATCAAGGATGGGTTGGGAGAAGACACCAGCCGCCTCCTGTTTTGGGGGACTCTCTCTATTGGCTGGTTGAAGGGATCTTTGAGCCACCCAAGGTGAGGAAGGTGGAACAGTTGTTGATCCTTGAGTAGCATCCCAAAGACAATGAGGCTTTCTTGGTTTTCTTGCTTTGAAAACATTTCGCTTCTCATCCAAGAAGCTTCTTCAGTTCTAACTGACTGGTGGGGGGGAGGGTGGAAAGATTTCTACTCTTTGCAGTCATCTGGTCATTACTACTCTGAGAGTCATAGAGGCCACTTGGTGGTTTATCTGAGTCATCTGAATGAAAGTGCAAATGGGTGTGAAACTTTCTTGGGACTGCTGAAAGGACTGTGTTGTAAACAGGAGAGAGCACCTTTGGGAACAACCGTGACCTGGGTGATTGGGAATCTCCATAAATATGGCATAGCATTGTGAAAATGATCATTATAGTGAAGAGGACAAAGCTGACACCATTTGAAAGGAACCCCCATTTCCAAATTTCACACTTTTTGGAAAGGATGATAAAAGAAATGTCCCGATGGTGCTTTCCAATAGGCAATTGGACTTTCTTGGGTTTTTTTCCTTGAAAATGTTCCATTTCTCATCCACGAACCTTCTTCAGTTGTCTTCTCGGATGAGAAGTGAAATATTTTGAAGGAAAAACAACAACAAGAAAGTCCAGTTGCCTACTGGAAAACATCTTTGGGACAACCATGACCTGGATGATTGAGAATCCCCATAGGCAATGATCAAGAAAACACCTTTCCTGGTGTCCAAGCATGACTTTCCAACTGGGACACCTTCCCTTCACCCCCACCCAACCTTCTGGAGGAGTGAATGGTGATTTGGTGTTGAGATTCCTTCAGTGGTCTTGTTGCAAAACTTGACAGCACCTTCTTAGAAAACAAACCTTGGTTCCCTTGTTGACTTAGTTGTAGGGCCTCCAAACTAGAAGATGGAAGGTTTGTTCCTAGGCAAGGCCAACTTCCAAGTGGCATGTCCTTTCTTCTTTCATTTCAAAGTATGGCTAGAATGATAAACCATCATAAGGGAGGAAAGGCAGACTAGGACCCAGGGACAACTGGGAACAAAAACAGGTTAGGACCTTTGTTGGTCAGATATTTCAAACCTGTGCTAGAACTGTGGGTGATCAATATCCTTTAAGACCAGATTGGAGCAAGCTGACTTATAGTGGCTTCTCCAGCGTTGCAGACAAGGACCATTCCCAGCTTTTAAGTTGAGGTCCTTAGGACAAGGCCTCCACCTTCCGAAAACAAAATAGGTGCTCTACTTTAAACCTTCCCTTCTCCCCAGAACCACAAAGGAACTCAACCCTTGTCTTTTCCTTCTTTCTTTTTTAAAAAATAAAATAAACAAAGGATGAGCCTTTTTTTGGTTTCAAGAAGCCACCATCCTGTTAAATCAAATCTCTCCTTTTCTGAAGAAATATCTGAACATTTACACAGCTCGGTGACAGCTGCAGTGTTCTTACAACTGAGCAAGCCCCTGGTACAAGACTGGAACCCAAAATTGACTCCGTATGCGTTCGGCAAGAGAGACCGAAATAACCAGAGAGATCTCTTTCCCTTCTCACTACTTTGGTGTGTATTTATGGCCAAACGGACTGTTAGTAGTCTCAAAGGACCTTCAGAAGGGAAAGCAAATGGATGGAATTAATCATATGGAATGATGCCTGTCTGGGTGGGACTGGAGTTTAGGTTCTCCCTTTCAACTTCTGACATAGAGGAGTTTCCCCTTCCCCCACCTTCTGGGAACAAGTTCCAGGAATAACTCAGAAATGGAGACTTTTGCTCTACCACAGTGACTTTATTTAAGCCCTTTTTAATGGGTTTGCTGGACTATGGAGATTTCTCCAGCTTCTCCTTTTTCAGGGGCAGAAAGCTAGGTGGTCCACTCCAAAGACCGCCGGTTCAATTTTGTGGGGGGTCTCTCTCTATTTGTCTCCATGTTATAGAAACATAGGAGGGGGGGGAAGAGGTTAAATTGAGATCAAAAGAGAAGACAATGTGCCAGATTTTCACCTTGCTGGTGAATTCCTCCAAAACAGAAAGGAACTCTGGTGATTTATGGCTAACCATAATCTTGTCAGGTAGCAATGAATCTTCTCTTTTCATGGAAGGATGTGATGGGCAGGTGAGGTATCCGTAGATGTACATCTTACTTAAGCTCGCCTCCATAGGGAATGTACGGTTTGTGAATATGACATCACTTGTCGAGGTTTAGAGTAAAAGCGCATGGGATTCCATATCAAGCTAAACCAATGGTTTGCTTTTCCACCAATCTCTTCACTGTTTCTTCCCGTTATCATTCTTGATAATGATATTGGTTTATTACAACAGATGTTATAATCTTGTATATTGTATAAAGGGTTAGGGAGGCCATCACATCTGGCTCTTTGCTCAGTGCAGGAAGTCAAATTCAAGCAACCTTGACAGTTACTTTCCCAGTCTTTACTTTACTTGAAGTCAACTAGTTAAGGAGCGCTCAACAACATCACAACCACCTTCTGCCGTGGTTATTAGTTCCACTGTTGAACTTCTCCTAACATTCAGGAGATTTTTTCCTAAAGTTCTCCTGGCATCTACTACTCCGTACTTTAAATTCATTATTCATGCCCTGCACTCTAGAAACACTGGAAAAGAGGTCTTGACCTCCTTCTTCAGATATATAAAAAGTGCCATAATATCCAACACCCCTCCCCCAACTTTCCCCCTTTTTTTGAGGCAAAACATTTCCAATTTCTTCAATGTCTTTCTGCAGGACCTCATTCAATCAGAATAGAATTGGAAGGGACCTTGGAGGTCTTCTAGTTCAACCTCCTGCTCAAGCAGGAGACCCTATATGTGGCTGTCTAATCTCTTCTTGAAATCTATCTTATGATTTATCATTTATCACTTTGTTGCTTGTATGTATACTTTATGCACCGGAGACAAATTCCTTGTGTGTCCAATCACACTTGGCCAATAAAGAATATTCTATTCTAAAAATCTCCAGTGATGGAGCACCCATAACTTCTGAAGGCAAGCATTTCCACTGATTAATTGTTCTCACTGTCAGGAAATTTCTTCTTAATTCTAGGTTGCTTTTCTCCTTGATTAGTTTCCATCCGTTGCTTCTTGTTCTGAAAATAAGTTGACCTCCTCTTCTTTGTGGCAGCCCCTCAAATACTGGAATATTGCTATCATGTCCCCCTCATTCTTCTTTTATTAGTTTCTTGTCTACTGATCAATCTCATGAATTGAGTTGGATTCCAGAAGGGTAGTTGACACAAAGCCACTTCTATTTTTGAATTGGAGTTTTGACCTGTGTCTCCCCAATCTCTGCCCAACATTTGATCCAAACATTGTACTGGAATACTAATCTCACATCAAGATTGTATAATTAGATAACTTGGGGAGGAAAATAAGGGTTGTCAACATTTGATCCTTCAGATGTAAACCAAGTTGCCACCAGATGCTCATACATAGCAAAGTGGAGAAATCCATCTAGTTCTTCTGTCTATCTGAGTTACGGAACCAAGACTGGCCGAGTCTTCAACCCCAAGAATGGGTTTTTAAAAAATGTAGGAAGGGCTGTGTTTATAGACTCCATGCATTAATGCTTTCTACCGTTTATTTTTCAAGCGAAGAAAGAACATCGGCCGGTAGGCAGCGTAACCCAAACAATATCAGTTTAAAAGTTGAAGCAATGCACTTTGGAATATTTTCCTAGTGTGTTGAAGTGTCCACTTAGTGTGTGTATGTGTGTGTGTGTTTGTGTGGGGGTCTTTAGATGGGGGGGGCAGGTTAAGGGGAAAAAAGGATTGAAATCCAGGGAAACAGCGAGATTGTTCTAAATTTCGCCTTGTTGGGTTAATTCGACCACTGAAGGGACCTCATCTGGTATGGATTAGAAGAGGCCAATCAACCTGGGTGTTCTACAAGCCAGCCTTTTTCTGCAGGGGTCCTCCTATTTGTGTGTGTGTGTGTGTGTGTGTGTTTCCTTTAAGGAAAAAAATTAGCAGGAAGTACCCCACACAGAGCACATGTGAAATGTGTGGGGAAGCAGTTGGGAGAGATAAAAGAAGTTTTCTCCACCACACCATAGTGGTATGGAGGGGGAGAAAAGGAAAGAAAGAACACTTTTAAAAAGAGGATATTTTTTTAAAAAAATAGCCATTGTAAACTGAAAGGATCTGGTGGGTGATTTTGACAGATGACCGCTTCTACTCTGCTTTAGAGCTTCGCAGAGGAAAGACATGGTGTAAACAGCTGGAATATTTGTTTAAAAAAAAATCAGAAAAAAATGTCTCAGATGCAACCAGTGCATCTTTAAGGTGCCTTAAGATTCACTGGTGTTTTTTTTCTTTTCTGCTGCAAAAATGCAACATTTTGGAGTCGAAATACCTCTTCCTGCCTCAATATCCAAGCATCTTTTCTCAGGACTGGATGTCCCTGTCAACAGATCCTTGACTAATGAGGAGCATGTGGGAAATCGGGACAGCCCCATCTCTAACCTCCTTGATCCTCTGCAGCTCTGAAGACCAGCTGCTTATTACAGTACTACCTACTTGGTGGGATGGCTCAGTCGAACAAAACCAACATTGTCTGTGGTGAAGCAACTGGATTCAGGGGCAAAACAGGGCAAAAACATTCCCTTCACCCTAAACTATAACTGGCACCTGCTGAGAAGCAACCAAGTTATTTGGCCTGATGCTTTGCATCCAACCGTGCCCAGTGCTATAAATTGCTGCATGTGTGTGTGTGTGTGTGTGTGTGTGTGTGTGTGTCTGTCTGTCTGTCTGTCTATGGGCAGGTGAGTGAGTTGGATGCACAGGTAGTCCTCAACTGAAAGAAGTGACTTATGACCGTCACAGCCTCTCCACAATCATATCATCAAAATTTGATTGACAGCCTGCATGTATTATTAGGATGGTTGCGGCATCCAAGGGACATATGATTGGCGACCTTCACAGCTGGCTTCTGACAAGCCAAGTGGAGGAAGACAGATTCGCTCAATGACCTCCTGATTCATGGAACTGCAGTTTCACTTAACGACTGTGACAACAACAAAAATTATAAAAAATTGGGTGTTACTCACTGAATGGCCACACAGCACTGCAAATTCTGGCTCCAATTGTGGCTGTAAGTATGATGTATTTGAAGGCGCACACATAAAGGAATGCTGTTCCTCATTATTAGTTATTAAGCAGCCTTTCTGTCTAGCCCTTTAAGACCTTCTCAATTCGTAGAAGCTGTTTGGACAAAAATGCACGCAGTTTCTCTCTGATTTGCAGAACAGGTTTGCCTTCTTCCTAGGACCAAGAGTCTAGTCCCAAAATAGAACTAGAACTCTCTTGGTTTCTAATTTGGTGCCTTAAAAACCCAAATTTTAGACTTTTCTGCTGATCGCTTCCATTTCAAGTGCTCTTTTTGTTGTTGTTGTTGTTGTTTGTTTAAAGCTGGCCGGCAACTTGCTAGAAATTAGAACCAAAGTGAAAAATGGTTTTCTTTAAAGAGGGAAATAATAGTAGAATCGTTGTTTAAAGTTAACAGAAGTTAACAGAATACCAGAGTTGGAAGGGACCTTGGAGGTCTTCTAGTCCAACCCCCTGCTCAAGCAGGAAACCCTATATCATTTCATACAAATGGTTGTCCAATCTCTTCTTTAAAAAACCCAGTGTTGGAGCACCTACAACTTCTGGTGGCAAGCAGTTCCACTGATTAATTGTTCTCATTGTCAGGAAATTCCTCCTTAGTTCCAGGTTGCTTCTCTCCTTGGTTAGTTTCCACCTATTGCTTCTTGTCCTCCTTCAAGTGCTTTGGAGAACAGATTGACCTCCTCTTCTTTGTGGCAGCCCCTCAAATACTGGAACACTGCTATCATGTCACCCCTAGTCCCTTTTTTTTACTAGACTAGCCATACCCAATTCCTGCAACCGTTTTTCGTTTTTCATATGTTTCAGCCTCCTGTCCCCGAATCATCTTTGTCAGGCAGTGAGAATGCTGTTTGAGAAAGAGGAACACCTTAGAGATTAGATTAGATTAGATTAGATTGGATTAAGATTTTCCTTTTACTAGAGAGAAAAAACAATCTTCCTCAAAAAAATGAATAAGGGGAATTGAGCCAGTGAAGAAAGACACTTTTGTCTTGGAGAATGTTTATATTATAGAAAGGAAGATCCATTGTATATTTCCAATGACCTTTAAAAATTGTAATCGGGTTTCAGGATCACCATTTTTACAGCTGAATCGCTTGATTTCACGCAGGTATTTCACTACTTTATTGGAGCCAAATACCTCTAAATGGACAATTGTTCCACCCACTGCATCTTCCAAAAATCCCAGTTGTTTTTATTTTTTCTCTCTCTCTATCCCTGTATCGTGCTGTACATCAAAACCNATGGATGGAAGAATGGATGGAAGAATGGATACTGAAAATACTATACATAATTAATATAGATCAGGATGGATAGACAGGTAGGTAGATGATAGATCACAGAGGGCTGAGCATCTGAAAGATGGATATTTCTCTACATGACATTTTTCTGCCTTGATGCTAAAGTCCAAGATAAGCACCTGTACTTGATCTTGGTTTCAAATCCTGGGATCATGTGATCCCCTTTTGTAGCCTTCTGACAAGCAAAATCAATGGGGAAGCCAGATCTGCTTAACAAATGTTAGTAACTTAACTGCAGTGAGTCTATGGAGATTCTCAGACATCCAGGTCATGGTTGTCCCAAAGGTGCTTTTTCAGGAGGCAACTGGACTTTTTTCTTTTTTCTTTGAAGACCTTTCACTTCTCATCCAAGAAGCTTCTTCAGCTCTGACTGGATGGTGGGGAATGGAAAGATTTATACTCCTTGCAGACAGCTGGTCATTTACATTATTTTAGAGACTCGTTGAGGCCACTTGGAGGTTTACCTGTGTCCTTGGGGGTCACCTGGGTGATGCAAATAGGTGTGGCGCCTTCTTGGATGCAGGATGTTTTCTGCCCTGGGTCCCTTCCCTGTTGGAGACAGGCACAGGCTGTCACTTAACTGCAGTGATTTCCTTAACAACTGTGGTAAGAAAGGTCGTAAAATAGGGCAAAACTCACTTAACAACAAAAATTTGGGGCTCCATTGTGGCCATTAAGTTGAGAATTAGGTTCTGCAGGTGGAAGAAATATAGCAATTTTATGTGTGCTCTTTCTAGCAATAAAATGTCTTATTAGTGATAGCAAAATTGTGTATGTGGTTTGATGTTTAGATTGGCAGTTACGGAGGATGCAAACTTTCTGGGAAGTTGGGGTGGGGGAGGAGAGAGAGAGAGAGACCCCATTTATTTCTTGAACCCTGGGGATCCAGGGATTTTTTATTTTATTAGGGCCCTGGTTTTGCAACACCTCCTCGCTCCTCCAAACCTTTTTATTGACTTTAACCAACCTCCGTGGAGGCCGTTTGAACGTTCGCCCTGCCAAGAATGTGCTTCACATTTATTTTGGAATCACAACACAAGGCTATTGAGCCTTCTTCCTGCAGAGAAGGACTGCTTCGGCGTGTATTTTAGGGTTAGGTGCTCAGGATATCTGTAAGGCAAGCCGCTTTGATTGAGCTGCGGCAAAGAACTGCGGGATCATATGGTCTGAATAAACTCTGCAACGTTTGCAAGTCAGCAAAACGTTTGGGAGATATGAAGTCTGATGTGACTTTATATTTCAAGGCAACCCTCTAATATCATTCCAAAATATAAACAGTGGTGGCCTTAAGCTGGACACCACCCCCCCCCAAACTCTGGTCTGATCGTGAGTCGAAGTTCAGCGGGAACTCAAAAGGCCCGCAAAGAATATTTATCAGTCCCACAGATAATTGACAAGTAGTTCAGCGATTAGATGAAAAAATAAAGTCTCCTTCAAGAAGAGCTGACAGTTAGTGACTGCGTGGACCAAGAGACTTCCTGTAGTTTTCTTGGCAACATTAGGCTGTGGCTTCCCATTGCTTTATTTTTTTTTTTAACAACAAAAAAAACACTTTGAATCAATTAGTTGGATTTAAACGTGTAGCAAAGTCCTACATTTACGGATAGCTTCAGGATTGATCTGGACGCCACTGAGCTATAGGCTATTAAAAAATCTTTAAAACGTCAGGATAACATTTGCTCTTTGTTTCTCTAAATTTTAATCCTTTTGAACAACACCAGGCTCCCGTTTGGCTGCAGAGATTCACACTTCCCATGTGGAGAACTGAGAATTACATCACACGTGTGGATGGGGGCAGAATTTGGGGGTGCTTACTTGGGAGTCTGCTTTGGTTTTTTTGCTTTTACTACAAATTAGTTTGTAGTTGTTGTTTTTGTTTTCTACCGCAAGATGGAAAGAATCTGTCCTTTCTTTCTTTCTTTTTTTGTTTCAACAATCATGGTTACAGAATGCTCAACATGTTGTATACAATCAGTGAATTGGTAGAATTGTAACTTTTTACATCTGGCGATACTTTTTTTGATATTATGTATGATTTTAATATGATAGGATTATATAATTGGGAAAGGAGAAGGAAAGGGAGGGAAGAAAAGGAAAGGAAAGGAAGAAGGACAGAGAAAGGAAAATAATGGAGAAAAAAGGAGAGGAGGAAAGAAAGAAAAGGGAAGGGAAGGAAAGGAAAGGAAAGAAAAGGAAAGGAAAGGAGGAAGTAAAAAGAGGGAGGAAGGGAGGGAAAAGAAAGGAAAGGAAGAGAGAGAGGGAGAGGGAGAGAGAAAGGAAAGGAAAATAACGGAAAAAAGGAAAGAAGGAAAGAAGGAGAAGGGAAGGGACCTTCCTGGTGATTTTGAATAAAATTAATTCATTCCTTAATTTCTGGATTTTAGGCTCCATAAGGGATATGAGTCAGCACAGAGCAGCTCAATCGAATTCCCCGTGTCCTTTCTTGTTTTTGGTGTTGCTTTTAAGCCCAGACTGGTGATCACCTGCACTTCCCGTAAATGCCTAAGAGTTGCAGGGGGGAAAAAGGAAAGAAAATATTTCCTCTTCTGCCCGTGAAACATTCCATCTCCAGCACACTCGGACTGGTCGAGCCGGGGCCTGGCCTTGATCCATCCCATCCCAGGACAGCCACCCTGCGATTTGATTTATCTCCTCCCCACCTTGCAAGCCTCCTTGGGCCCTCGGTGTGTCCGCAACCCCCGCCCCAAACCCACCCTTTTCTCCCCAGGTTCTGGTTGAGGTGACACAGCGTATTATTTCGTATATTCAGCTGTGGGGTGACCCCGAATAAACCCTACCGGCGCCAGTGTTTTCCTTCCCCTTCGCAGTTGTCTCTGGATAGGGCTGGCCATTGGTCGGAGGGCGGGGGCAGCCTTTTCATGGAGCGAGCATGGCTAATTGCTGGATCAGCTTGATGCAGGAGGTTAGGCAGAGGTGGGGGCCTTCCTTCGTATGGGCAGCACCGGCAGCCGGGAGACTTCAGAGGCCTGAGATAAATTTAATCTCCTGGGCCAGGCCCTGAAACAGCTACCCAAAGATCAGTTTATGAGCTGTCTCCCCCCTCCCCCTGCCTCCCCCCATAAAATGCAGGATCGGAAAAGTGTGCAGAGGGATGTGCCAAATTGACCTGATCTGATTTTGCCTGTTCAAATCAGCTCAGACCGTTAATCCCGTTCAATAGAAGGGTTTGAACCGATCGGGAGCTTTGATTTGATTTGTCCATCCGAGTTAATTTCAGAACCGGTTTCTCCAGGGTGGATGGCGCACATGTGTGCGTAGAAAGCACGCAAATTGGTCAGCGAAACTCCTGAGCTCAAATGCAATTCAACGGAGACGAGTCATGGAGAGAAGCAACCTAGAACTAAGGAGATGTTTCCTGACGGGGTCAATCAGTGGAGGAAGAAAAAAAATAGCATAGTAGCCACCTTCTCTCATTATCTCCACTGTTAAGCCACAGAAAACTCTCACGAAGAGTAATCATCTTCCTCCTAAGGGAATCGCCTCTGTATTTCGAGCTTCTTCTTCCTTTTCCAGATGTTTTGAGAAACGCTTCTGTTGCACCCCCCTTCTTAACTCCTCCCCCCCCCCTTTCTATAAGATGGCCTTTTTTTCTGCCTCCTCCCAACTCATTCAGTCAAGCAGCCCAGTGGTGCCAACCGGAAGCTCCTTTGGAAATTATCGCCTCCTCCTGCCAGAGACAGCAGGAGAAGCGGTTTCGTCTTAAGCAATTCTAATTTCATTTAGCGGTTTGTTTTTCCTGCAAAATAGGACAAACAAGAAGGGTTGCTATGCCACCAGCCGATTGCGCAATATTTGGGCCCACTTCTTTGACTGCATGCTCTGTTTGCAATTCAAACTGAAGCTGAGTTCCCCTCCCTCCCTCCCTCCCACCCACCCCCTTGCTGTCCAAGATGCAAATTGTCCCATCTAGGTGCTTGGGATGTACAAGAAAACCTTTGACCAACGTCTTTCTGATTGAAGCCCACAGAAGGAACTTTAGAACAATTAAGGAAGGACTGGTCTTTCAGATCAGTAGATAAGGCTTAGCTTATACTGCACAAAATCTCAGCCACAGGATGGGAGATAGACTTTGTCTTCCACGCCTTTACAATGTAGATTCATACAATTCGTATATAGATCCATGTAGATTCGATTCATGGATTCACAGAAAATGAAAATTCAATGAGTGGCTTGTACACTCTTGAAGCATGAACATGCTTTCTCCCCTGTCAGGTTATTTATTTACCAGTTATATCCTCAACTTACAACGGTTTGTTTAGTGACCGTTCGAAGTTACAACAACACTGACAAAAGTGACTTATCACCCTTTTTCACACTTACAACGGTTGCCGCATCCCTGTGGTCACGTGATCAAAAATCAGATGCAACATTTACGACTGATTCATATTTGAGAGAGTTGCAACTGACTCCTATATTTATGATGATTGCAGTGTCCCAGGGTCCCAGGGTCACGTGAACTCACGTGAACTCCCAGAAGAGCTGTGGAAGTTGAATTCTGGTGAGTTGAATTCTGGTGAGTTAACAGTCACCAGGGTTAGACACCCCTGATCTAAATGTTAACTATCAGCTCCCAAAGTCAAGCTGGGTCCACTCACCGCTGGCTGGATATAAACTGCTGTTTTCTCTCCTCCTGTGACTTACTCATTCCTCCTATTACTTATTATTACATTTAATCCCCCCTGAAGATCTCTCCACCCCTATATCCCGCGTGCTACCAGGCTTCCTTGCATATTCCCAATTTATCTCAAAGCAAAGTCACGAATGCTGTAGGATGAGGGGAAAAAACCCCTCCCATAAAAATGGGGATTCACATGAACTTACACATGTGTGTTAGGGTTGCAGCTAAAAGCAGACAGTAGGTGTCAGGTTCTTGCCCTCCTGCTCATTAAAAAAAAAATAACCCAAAAGCAACATTTATCAAAATAAGCAAAATATGTGAGGTATGGAATGTGCAGTGCATGGAAGGGCAGGCCGGGCTGGGCTTGGTAGAACGGTAAATTAAAACACATGGCCAAGTGTTGCGGAGAAGACACTGTAGACTGTTTCACTCCTTCTTCGTTTTATTGGTTGATTCTCTAACAAGAACCAGCTGGTCATAAAGCCAGGGAGTTCATGGGAACCCATCCTTTGTTGAAAGTCGAATTGATGTCAGGACTGGAAACAGATGGGTGCAGGCAAGAAACCCAAATGTAATTGCCTTCCAGGGGTCAGGTTATGTAAAGACCTTGGCCAACCGAGGTGAGATTTTGGCCACCAAGTGTGACAGGTTAAGAGGCAAGCTGGTCTCCGTGGGCTCAGGCCTTGGGAAGGAATGGTCAGCTGCTGTTGGGGAGCCTCACAGCTTGGGGTACAGAAGGTGGTGGGTCTTCATGGGAGGTTCCTACACGAGGGCCGTTTTTCTGCAGCTGAACTTCTTACCTGATGGGACTCAGGGCAGTCGGCTCACAAAGGCATGATATCCTGACGCGGGAAGGAAAGAAAGTTGAAGAAAAAAGGGGATTGGAATTGCTAATGTTAAATTTAATGGCAAGAATTTTCAACCCAATGCTTGAAACATCTAGGGACTTTTCTTTATACGTGGAAGGGAAATATCTGTAGTAACGCTAGAAGAGAATAAATTTGTAGCTCGGGGTTGAACTGTGAGCACTTTGGTGCTCTCTGAGCTTGGTGGTTTTCTTGCAGACATTTCATGACCCAACCAGGTAACATCATCAGTGCTAGAAGGGAGGGGTTTACAGATAGGAGGAGGAGGAAGAGGAGGACTGTGAGATCTTTGGTGCTCTCTGAGCTTAGTTGTTTTCTGGCAGACATTTCACTACCCAACTAGGTAACATTGGTGCTAACACGCCATGATGTTACCTGAGCTTAGTCTGCAAGAAAACAGCCAACCTCAGAGAGCACCATGGGTCCCTCAAAAGTCTGTAGTTTGGCTATATTTGCGGCAGGAGTTCAGAGGAAGCTGTTTTATGTGGAGTCATAGACGGGTCCTTCTTACTGCTTGGGCTGACTGGTAGCAAAGTTTCAAGGTGGAACAGAGGTCAAAGATTAAACTGAAGCTCTTCTCCACGCAAAACCCCTTCTACCTCTGCAGATGCCAGCATGCCCACTTTCCATTGCAGGAGGCGTAAAACAGCTGCTTGCAATTCTCCGTCCACATTTTTGCTACATATATATATTTTTTTCCTGGCTATTTGTTTTTCTTCTGCAAATGGCAACCCCGGGACAAGGAGATGAATTTTTGGGGAAGGAGCTCCGTTTTCTTCTCTAGCTTCATGTTATGCCTTTTGAGACGCTGCGGTAATCCGAACAAGAAAGGAAAAGAAAGTCAGCAGGGAGCAAATTACTGGCACTGGATTTAATAACATCTCTTTTTTTCAGCTCCTTGACTTCTCGGAGGCATTGGGTTAGAGCTTTTCCAAAAATGGGATTCTAATCCGAAAAGAATGCAGTTAATTCAGCTTGCAGGCTAGCAACTTTGGGATTTCCTAGATAATACGATCCACAGAGTAACGTTGATGGATGCAAAAAAAAACAAAACCCTTGCCTGTGTAGTGGTTATTTGACAGCTATCAAGAGAGTGAGGGATACATTTTTGCTTATTGAGAAGGGATCTCCAACAGGCTGGTCTGTTTGACCCTCATTTAGATCTCCACCACAGTTACCCGGGGGCTTCTTTACAAGTGTTCCCACGTGCTTTCAGCTTTTCCCAGTTCTTACTTTTTGCTATTGTGAGATATTTGCTAGTATCTTAGTAGTAAAAGAGGCTAGAACAACTGCTCCGGTTTTCCAAGATCTGTAGAAGTGTAGAGAACCACCTTAGGATAGTTTGAGGATTTTTCTTAGAACTGAGAGCTCTGTAACAGGTACTCCTTGACTTACAGTTCATTTAGTGATCGTTCAAAGTTACAACGGCACTGAAAAAAATGACTTATGACTGTTTTTCCACACTTACGACCATTGCAGTATCCCCGTGGTACATGACCAACATTCAGATGCTTGGCAACTGACTCGCTTTTACGACGGTTGCAGCGTCCCGGGGGGGTGTCAGGTGACCCCCTTTTGTGACCTTCTCACAAGCCAAGTCAATGGGGAAACCAGGTTCACTTAACCACCATGTTCCTAATTTAAGAACGGCAGTGATTGACTTAACAAATGTGGGGAGAAAAGTCGTAAAATGGGACAAAACTCACTGAACAAATTTCTCACTTAGCAACACAAGTTTTGCACCCCACTGTGGTCGTAGGTTGATCCTACTACCCGTATTTCTGCCTCACTTTTAAATAAAGAGGTGATAGACTTGTCATGGGTTGCCTCTTCCAGGATCTGCAGTTTAATTTCAGACAGTGCTGTGATTGTTTTCTCTGCCTTAACTTAGGGCACCAGCTCGACTTCCTGCTGAGAAGGAATTATTGTGTTCCCTCCAATCCCTTCTCCATCTGGCCACAATTTCTCAGGTGCCGAAGGAGCCCCGCTTGTAAAATCCCTGCCAATCTTAGCTTTGCTGTGTCTCTTTTTAATTCTCACCGGGCTTTCGGTTCGATTGATTCTGCACACAGCTGTTTCTTAAAATCAGCATGAAAATTTAGATATGCCACATGCCCACTTTGGGGTGCCCTTTTTTCTTTTTGTCTGTATAGGTATGACTTTTCTGAACATCTTTCCTTCATATACACATGTCTGGGTGCATTTTTCTGGTACTGGCAAAATTACATGGTTATAATTAGCCCAGGGGTAGGCAACCTTGGCTCTTTTATGACTCATGGACTTCAACTCCCAGAATTCCTGAGCCAGCATAGCTTGGTCAGGGAGGGGGTTCTTGCCATACTCCACGAGGACCCAGGTTCGGTACTGCCAAGACAAAATTCCAGAGGAGCTGTCAATGAGAAGACTTGGCCAAGATATAGAGAGTACGTAGAGTGAATGATCAGGGAAATGCTGCCTTAGAGGACAGATATGGGTCACCTAAGACCCATATAGCACACACACAGAGAGACACAGTCTGTGCCAGGGGTCTTCTCACTCTATCTCCATGATCCACGGACCTCTAACATGATCACTTCCTTCCAGAACTAAAGTTCTATTAGTCCTCCTAAGCCAGAGCTAAGGTGGAAGTAGAACATAGAGCACAGAATAGTAGGGCTGGAAGGGACCTTGGAGGTCTTCTAATTCAATTTCCTGCTCAGGCAGGAGACCCTATACCAGGAGTAGGCAACCTTGGCTCTTTTATGACTCGTGGACTTCAACTCCCAGAATTCCTGAGCCAGCATGGCTCAGCTTGGAAACCTCCCCCTGTCCCCTCAGCATGACTGGCTCAGGAATTCTGGGAGTTGAAGTCCATGAGTCATAGAAGAGCCAAGGTTGCCTACCCCTGAATTAGCCCAATAGAGTGTTGAAGAATGTGGATTGGGTTAGCTGCTGAAGAGATCTTTTTCCCTATCATCCCATCCCACTCCCACGTTCACCATCATTACACGTTATATACTCAATTTTCACTTTTGTAATGACCACCTTCACTCTCTAGTAATTATATCCTTTGTATCTTAATTGTTAGGCTCACTAGATTTAATTTAAAAACTCTATTGCAGTCATGAAGCAGCAGAAGTTCCCTAGGTTAATGGTGCAGCAAAAAAAAAAAAATAGGAAGGAAAACGGGAAGGAAGAGAAGGAAGAGAAGGGGGAATAGCACAGTGGAGATGGTCGATTGAGTAACAACAGATCCCATTCCCCCCCCCACACACACACACTCCACCCCCTGCCCTTCGCATGTGTTCCTAGGTTCTAATGTTGACTTTAATTATTTAATTAAAAACAGTTACCCTGCGGTCAGATGGGTGGCCAAAATAAAATATTTTTAAAAAATAAAAATGAAGGAAGGAAGGAAGGAAAGAAGGAAAAGAAAGAAAGAAAGAAAGAAAGAAAGAGAAGGAAGGAAGGAAGGAAGGAAGGAAGGAAGGAAGGAAGGAAGGAAGGAAGATATAAGAGAAAAATTCCAGTCCAAGACATCTTGCAAAGAGAGTTTTGAGGGCATGGGTCAACATTTGTAGATGTTCCATGCATCTGCAGAAAATGTCCTTCTATGTCCTACTACTATCTGGACTGGAGGCCACGTCACTTCCACCCGAACTGATCCAGGTGAAGGAGATGGAGTCATATGGCTCAAATTAGCAGCATAAATACCTTTTGCCTATTATCTGTAGTGGAATCAGACAAATGAAGGTTATGGACAGTTTGCATTCCTCATCCATGTAGGCTTCCACAATCAAGAGGAGATAAATTTTCAGAAGCTTGAGCCAAAATTCTGTCCTGCACCTCATAAATCTAAGCTGCTCCTTTAATCTTGACTCGACTTAGAGGAGCAGAAGGCAGATTTGACCTGTGATGGGATAGAATAATTGATTTAGACTTTCATGTATTCTGTTTTAGAAACGTTGAAAGGATTTGTCATGACACCTTTGTGGCTTGTTCATAAGGTATGTATCACCCATGTTTTTTAATCCCTCAACTTGTTCTCACCATAATTTATCACTTTGACTTTGAAATGAGGAGAGGCAGGCCCAAGTCTTACAGGGCACATATGGAGAAAGAGGCTATCAAAGAACACAACTCTTGTGTGTTCAGATGGAAGTGGGTACAGTGAAGAGTTGGGAACATGTTTCAGAACTGAATGTTCCCAACGATTGAAGTGTTAATGGCTCCTTGGTGCTCTCTGAGCTTGGATGTATTCTTGCTAGAATAAGCATTATGTTACCTAGTTTGAGTAATGAAATGTCTGCAAGAAAACCACTAAGCTCAGAAAGCACCAAGGACCCCATAGACCTCCTCCTCCTTCTCTTTCTCCTTTCTACAAACCTCACTCCCTACTAGCACTGATGATGTTCCCTAGTTGGGTAGTGAAATGGCTGCAGGAAAACCACAAGCTCAGAGGGCACCAAGGACCTCTCATATCAACTCTCAGCTACAAATATTCTCCTTCATTAAAATGTTGCTTTGAAAATTTCCTGTTCACACATCTCTGCCCCTCTTTTTTTGCAGACAGGCCCTTTGAACATGGCCTGTTCCTGTTGGCACCAACTGTGGTGGCACCATGCTCACCCGCGATGGACGCCAATAGACTGCCTTGCCTCCCTCCTGCACCCCCAGCCTGGGCAGATCTCCCCAGCTAAGCCACCTGTCAACATTTCAAATGGCTCTTTTATCTGAAAGCTCGCATGGAGGCGAAGCCAGCCCATGAATCAGGGAGGTGTGACAAGGCCTGGGTGCTCTCCCAGTTCACACACACACAGCTCTGCCAAATCTAGCCAGCCCTGAGCAGGGAAGCGATCCTGGCCTTCCGAGACTGACTGTCAGGTCGAAAGTATTCCACCGCGGCAGACTTTCTAGGGAAAAATCGCACGTTATCAGTCTGTCTCCCAGCCCTCTTCCCCTGCCAAAGGTTAACGAGAAGATGGTTGCTGCAGAAACTTTCGACAGCTCTTCATCTCTAATGATTAATTTAACAGATGTGATTCTGGCTGCTCTCCAGTTTGTAATGGGGGCTCGGCTGCTGCCTCCAAGTGCATTAGGGATGACCTGCTTACATCTGCTGGCCGAGATACTGTAAATTTTGTTGCGGCTACAACAATGTCTGTGGGGTGGGAGGGAACTCTGTGTGTATGTGCCTCTGTGTGTGTGTGTGTGTGTGTGTGTGTGTGTGTGTGTGTGTGAGAGAGAGAGAGAGAGAGAGAGATCTATCAAAAGTCAGAGCCCGTAGGCCAAGCACTCTATGTTATCTCTCTTTTTTTTCTTTTTTAGAGACAAAATCTTACTAAGGAATATTCAAAGGTTCAAAGGCAAAAGAGTAAAGAAGAGTTTAGAACAGGTATGTCCAACCTTGGCCACTGTAAGACTTGTGGACTTCATGGCTGGCTGGGGAATTCTGGGAGTTGAAGTCCACAAATCTTACCATTGCCAAGGTTAATAATAATAATAATAATAATTTAATTTGTACCCCGCCCTTCTCCTCACCGGACTCAGGGCGGCTAACAGCCTTATAAAACCACAGTACAATAAATATCCATTAAAACCAAATTAAAAGAAAATATTTGAAAAGGCCAATCGTTAAAATTACCCTTAAAATTACCCTTAAAAAACCCCACTAAAATTCCCTAGGCCAGACCCGCTTGTTGAAAAAGCCATGTCTTTAGGGCGCGGCGGAAGGAGGGGAGATCCGGGATCACCCGGATCTCTGGGGGTAGTTCGTTCCAGAGGGTGGGGGCTCCCACCGAGAAGGCCCTCCCCCTGGGGGTCGCCAGCCGGCACTGTCTGGCNGAGACAGAGAGACAGAGAGAGACAGACAGAGAGAGAGAGAGAGAGAGAGAGAGAGAGAGAGAGAGAGAGAGAGAGAGAGAGAGAGAGAGAGAGATCTATCAAAAGTCAGAGCCCGTAGGCCAAGTACTCTATGTTATCTCTCTTTTTTTTCTTTTTTAGAGACAAAATCTTACTAAGGAATATTCAAAGGTTCAAAGGCAAAAGAATAAAGAAGAGTTTAGAACAGGTATGTCCAACCTTGGCCACTGTAAGACTTGTGGACTTCATGGCTGGCTGGGGAATTCTGGGAGTTGAAGTCCATAAATCTTACCGTTGCCAAGGTTGGACACCCCCCCCCCCCAGGTTTAGAAGAAAAGGGCAACCTATTTGAATATTTTCAATATTCAATATGATCTTGTTGCTTGTATGTACACTGTCCAATCACACCTGGCCAATAAAGAATATTCTATTCTATTCTATTCTATTCTATTCTATTCTATTCTATTCTACACTCTATTCTATTCTTTAATGTATTCAGTAAATTATTTACTGGGCATGACTTTTGCTATATTATAGAGAGAAAGAGAGGAACTTTAGATGGAACCAGATTGGTTGCCTTCCTTAAAAAATAACTTGGGATACAGTAAAGATCTCTTACTGGACAGTTCCAGTAACATCTGATGTGTTTAAGCAAGGAGAAGGCAGTCTTGCCTGGATGCAAGCTGGCTGAGAAAATTGGAAAGTCCACCCATCTTAAAGCCTGCTGGCTGGGGAATTCTGGGAGCTGAAGTCCACACCTCCTAAAGTTGGGGAGATTGAGAAACCATGATCTACAGCAGGGGCTGTTCAACCCTGGCAAGTTTTAAGACCTGTAGACTTCAACTCCCCCTGGCTAGAGAAATTCTGGAAGCTGAAGTCCACAGTTCTTAAAGTTGCCGTGGTTGGACACCTTTCATCTACACAATACAGGCAAGCATTTAGATCAGACCATTGGGGCAGTTTATATCCAGCCAGTGGTGAGTGGACCTGGCTTGATTTTGGGAGCTGCTAATTAACATTTATATCAGGGGTGTCCAACTTTGGCAAAGACAGAATTTGGTCTGGCACACAACACAGCAGCAGCCAGGAGAGCAATCAGATTCCTACCCTCTTCTTCCCCAGCACCAAAGGCATCGGGACAACTTAACAGGTGTCAGAATGAGGCGAGAAGGATTGTGACATCATATCTCTAGTTTTGTCACATGCTCCCTCCTCCACCATCCAGCCCAGCAGCTGGAGTTTAAAATGTAAGCAATCCCAACCATCAAGACTTAACTGTGGATACCTGATCCCTTCTGAATGTGCCCAGGCCTTTTTAAAACCCTGCCAAAGCATCACCTGCACTGGCAAACTAATTCCAGCGTTTCACAATGCCATTGTTTGTTATCCTGGGCCAGGCAGGGAAGGGAATCTGCCTAACTCACCCCCTTTAAAACCAGCTTACATTTGTTTTACAGATGTTGCCCAATGGGGGTTCCTGAAAGTTGGGGTGATTTATCTGTCTTTAAAAGGGAGCAGACTGAAAGGGGGCAGCTCTCTGTGGACCCATCCTTTCATTATCCCTCAGATGGTGAAGTCTCTCTAAGCCGTGTCTGAAACTAAAATAATATTTTCTTCACATTGTGCCTTTGCCAAATTCAAAGCAAGGGAGAAAAGAAAGAAAGAAAGAAAGAAAGAAAGAAAGAAAGAAAGAAAGAAAGAAAGAAAGAAAGAAAGAAAGAAAGAAAGAAAGAAAGAGAAAAGACATTTGCGTGGCTCCAGCTGGGGTCACGTATGAGGCTTGTGCATGTAAATCGAATAAATATTTCAAAGAGAAAAGAGAAAAATCATTAACCTTTTGTCATAAATGTTCGCAACTCTCCCAAAGCTGCTCCACCATTTGAATTTGCTCACCTGCCAAAATAAGCACCAAGTTTTGTTACCCTCTTAGGGACAACCCTGTTCCATAAATCACTTTCTTTCTGTGACAGCTAAATGTGTTTTATATCACATAGAGAGCCTGTGTTTATGAA